>NC_057796.1:327487755-327510102 GCF_018294505.1 Triticum aestivum | reverse complement strand
GGCGGAGACGACCGCGGTAGGGCGCGTGCTCGGGGAGGGCCCCCCGTGGGCCGAGCGGGCCGCGGGCGGCGGCGGCGCCGGCTGGGCCATGTGGCAGCGCGGGAGAGGCCGAGCGCGTGGCGGGTTCGTCCGGCTGCGGAGAGGGGAAGGGGACTAGGGTTTGCACCGCGAATATTTCGGAGGGGGAGGTGTTTTTATAAGTAGAGGGAGCTAGGAGACTCCAAATGGAGTGCGGTTTTCGCCCACACGATCGTGATCGAACGACTTAGAGCATGGAAGTGACTTAGATGGGTTTTGAGCTATTTAGAAGGGGATTTTGCTGCAACACACAAATGGACTTTGCTGTTACCCGGTTAACCGTTGGAGCATCAAACGAACTCCAAATGGAACGAAACTTGACAGGTGGTCTACCGGTGATACACCAAGGCCACTTGGCAAGACTCGGTCCATTCCGAGAATGTTCAACACCCGCTCACGAAAAAAACAAGAGGGGTGCGCCGGAGGAGGTAGGAGTGCCGGATTGTAAAACGGACAACGAGGAAAATGCTCGGATGCATGAGACGAACACGTATGCAAATGAGATGCACATGATGACATGATATGAAATGCATGCCATGGAAAAAATGCAAAACGAAAAAACAAAACCCGACCACGGAGGGAATATCATAACACATAGCCGAAAATGGCAAGAGTTGGAGTTACAAATATGGAAAGTTACATCCGGGGTGTTACAGCTGGGTTGCCTAGCTCTTGTGTTTATGCCCTACGTTCCCGTTAATTCGGCTAGGGCATAAGGGGAGCACCTCTGCGATTGTTACTACCGGGTCAGCCGGATGTGTACCTCAGATTGGGTGAAGCCGAAAGCTAGCGTTATTAAGGGAATACTCGGTCGGTGAACAAAAGATGAATTTTATTTATTTTAATACATGCCCCCAGATGTTTATATCCTGCGTCTCTTTTCGCAGTTCGGACATGCACATTAGGGCATGCGTACCCAGGGAAAGGAACCCTTAACCGAACTACTCTCCCTGGAAGATGTTTCTTACTATCCATGTAATATAACATTGCTAGTTGGGTACTTGTCTATTCAAGGACTTATGACCCCTACGCCTGGTTTCCACGCGTACCCCGGTTTTTTCATAACTGAGCGGGTATTCAGATACACTCCGGACTGTCGGGTCCAGAGGTTGAAGCGAAAAGGTCCGCCATGACAAATGATTTACAATCCGGCTAGGGACAATACATGTCACTTGAAGTACACAGTCACTTAGACTGACTAAATTCTTCTTCTATACCATCCAACAGGTTGTCTAGCCTACAATCCTGTTGGGAATACTTTGTGGCTAATTCTACTTGGTCATACACCAAACTGACGGGGATTTCTTTCCCATCGGGCCCCACAGGTCCGACCTCGGCCATGTGGTTCGGGTCAGCCTTGGTATATCGCGTCTTCACCATGGCGCAGGCTTCCCTTGCACCTTGTCGGCAGGCTAATATCTTCCATAATCGGAAGCGCCGCCGTGCTCCCTTGAGCTTCTCTATGAGCTCCCCCATGCATCACCTGTCGAACTTGTTCATGCAGGGAGGCGGATGGCCACAAGGCTTGGGCAATGCCCTGCATCACCTGTCGAACTTGTTCATGCAGTTGTGAGAGCTCTGGCAGAAGATCACCTGCACACCCGGGCATTTCCTCTGCGGGACGACCCGTCAGCATAGCTACAGATATAACTCTGTTAGCCGGTTTCTTCGCTGAACTTCATAAAAAGTTCGTTCAAGCACTTACTAAAAATGCCGCGTCGAAGCCTCTTATTCTCCTTTACGGAGTCAGCAAGTTGAGCCCGAACATCTTTCAGTTCAACACTCAGCCGGATATTGGCGTCTTGGAGATCGTTTTTCTCCTGCCTAACCCGCTTAAGCACGCGCTCGCCAGCCTTTAACTGTTGTTGAGCATGTTGCTCATCCCCTTGCACTACCTCCGGTTTAACCCCGGGATCATCTGCAAAATCTATTGTTAGATTTGCACGCATGCCGCATACTAATTGGTACATGTCATTCTTTTTGATAGAGACAAGTGTTACCAGAGGGGGCCTGCTCGGACTCCTTCATTGTGGCAACTGCGGCCCGTAGCTGGGCTTTGCACTCTTCCAGTTGTTGAGACAATTGGGTATTCTTCTCCGTAAGAACCTGCACATATAATGATCCTTAAATCAGTTGTGTCAACTGCTTCAAGTCTCAGGGGCTACTGATATACATAATCATCAGATTTTCTTACCCGTATATCCTTTACATACTGGTCCGTGGCTCTGGCAAGACCATTTTGAGCAGCACGGATGTACGCGTCTCCTGAGTTGAAGGCATCGAACGCCTCTTGGGAGAAACACGCGTCACGGAGTACGGCCCGGCGACGCCTGTGATTCATAGTGCTCTCCACTTTGGAATGTGTAGCGGATAGCCTATCTGCATCCTCTGTAGGAGGAACATCCGGCGTTCGCCCCATGTTAGCGCCCGCCTCTATGTCCGGCTCTGGAGCCCGACTGGTGGAGGCGTGACCGGCAACCTCTCCGGATATAGTCCGGCGAGCGTCTTTCCTACTAGGAAACATGGATGTTATTATATTTTAAAAAGACGACAACCACGGAGCGGGGTTCTGTATCATACCTCTGCGACGGCGTCTCAGTCCTGACCGCCTTTCTTTTAAGCCTACCTTGCTTCGGTGCCCCTTGTTGGTGAATCACTGCGGGTTCGACATGGCATCCCAAGGGCCTTCCCTGTAAGACACCATATGTGTGAGGTAGGTGAAGTGCAGAAAAAGGGATCCTTCTCGGAAGTTGGGACTCCGGTTTTACTTACATGCTATGGAGGGAGTAGTCCAGGATAATCGGCTATGATGGCCACCATGGTATCATCGCAGCTCAATTGATAGAACGTCTTGTCAATCAATTCCACAAATATGTCCGGATCCTCGTCAAGTCCGAGATCGAGGGCCCGATCAGGGTCCTCTGGTTGTGGAGGCGGGCTGTGGACCTCACTCACAGCTTTTCGCAGCTCCTGCTATGAAATTGCAAGGTAAATATTTATGACAAAGAATGCGGGAAGGTCTGGAGTAAAAAGTGACAGCTCACCCAGCTTGGAGGGTTGTACATGGAGAATCCATCTCGTGGCTTTATGCAGATGAAATCCTCTTCCTCCCCCTTATATAAATCGGACAGTATCTTTGCTAGAGCAGCGACAGAGTCCGGCCCCTTACGATCACAGCGGGTAGCATCGTCTTCTCCATTGAAGTGCCACATGGGTTGTCCCCGATATTGAAGTGGCTGCACCCCCCGCATTATACATATTGACATAACCTCGCTTATTGTCAGTCCTGATTGAGCCAGCATTTTTATCCGGCCCATCAGGTAAAGGACTTCTCCGTTATCTTCCTCCTGGGGGCTCCGAGGGCGCCAGCTGCGGCGTTTCTTCAAGGGAGCGTTGTCGAACTCAGGAAGGCCCATCCGAATTGGGTCCGGAAGGGGGACGTCCTCCATATAAAACCACTCCGAAGGCCAGTCCTTGGATGTCTTCTTCGGGGTACCGGACAGGTATCCGGTCCCGGCGATGCGCCATATTTCGGCTCCGCCCACTTGGTATATTGACCCCTCCTGTGTATGGGGTAAGAGGCAGAATAGCCTCTTCCATAGCTCGAAATGAGCTTCGCAGCCCAGAAAAAACTCGCAAAGGGCGACATAGCCAACAATGTGTAATATGGAGGCGGGAGTGAAATTATGCAGCTGGAGGCTGTAGAACTCCAGGAGCCCACGGAGGAACGGATGAATTGGAAATCCAAGCCCTCTTAATAAGTAAGGGACAAGGCATACCCGCTCCCCCATGGATGGGTTGGGAAAGCTCTCCGCTTGCTCCCCGCCATTGTAGGTGGCGAGCCCGGCTCGAACGGGGACCATATACGCTGGAGGAAGAAATCCCTGGGTCTGTAACTCTACTAATTGGCTGTGAGGGTCGGAACACTTCCTCCAATTGACGGGCTTCGGGCTACGGGAGCGAGAGGAGCTGCGATGGCCGGCCATGTTGGAATGGATTTTTTCCGGGCGCGCTCCGATGGATACTCGCTGCGGGAGGATGGTGTGATCTAGATCTGAGAATCCCCGTCTCTTTAATAGACGATTTACTCGCACGGCTAGGGTGGCAAATGTAAAAATGTCCTGGCTTCTCGCATTCGCTCAACACGTGGAAGATAGCCATTATTAGGCGCGGAAGCCAAGGAGTGCAACTTTTATGGGAAGCCGGACACTACTCAACAGGTATTCAGAATTTGGAGAAGAACCCGCCTTGCAATGCCGAAGACAATCTGCGTGCCGGACTCATCGCCATTGAAGCCTGGTTCGGGGGCTACTGAGGGTGTCCTGGATTAGGGGGTCCTCGGACAGCCGAACTATATCCTTAGGCCGGACTGTTGGACTATGAAGATACAAGATTGAAGACTTCGACCCGTGTCCGGATGGGACTCTCCTTGGCATGGAAGGCAAGCTTGGCAATACGGATATGTAGATCTCCTCCCTTGTAACCGACTCTGTGTAACCCTAGCCCCCTCCGGTGTCTATATAAACCGGAGGGTTTAGTCCGTAGAACAACAACAATCATACCATAGGCTAGCTTCTAGGGTTTAGCCTCTAAGATCTCGTGGTAGATCAACTCTTGTAATACTCATATCATCAAGATCAATCAAGCAGGAAGTAGGGTATTACCTCCATCGAGAGGGCCCGAACCTGGGTAAACATCGTGTCCCCCGCCTCCTGTTACCATCCGCCTTAGACGCACAGTTCGGGACCCCCTACCCGAGATCCGCCGGTTTTGACACCGACATCCGCTTCCCCACGCTGCCTCGGCAACTGCCCGACTTAACAAAAGGCTGGCGCATACAACGCTTGCCTTCATTGCTTCTTCCTCGCCTTGCTCCAGATCCCCTTTCTCACTCCCCGCCACCGGTACCTCCAGATCTGCTCCAATCTTTCTCTGCACCCGCGACAGATGGCGCCGCGCAGGATCCAGTCCTCCTCGGCGTCGGCTTGGTACGAACCGGCTCTCGAAGCGCCCACCGTCACAAAAAAGAGCCTCGCTTCCACGCGCCTGCTGACAGTGGGGGAGAGCAACGAATGGGGGAATACGGAGCTCCGGCTTGCCTCCGACGTGCCGGGGCCTGAGGGGAGCACCTTCTTCCCCTTTTTCTCGAGCAGCGTCGCCGTCGGGTTGGTTCCTCCCTTCTCTGATTTCTTTTATGAGGTCCTCAACCATTACGGGCTGCAGGCGCTGCACCTCCATCCCAACTCTGTCCACCTCCTGTCCATCTTCGCCTACTACTACGAGGCGTATCTGGGCGTGATGCCGTCTGTGGCGCTCCTACGCCACTTCTTCCTCCTTCGTGTCAGTGACGAACACGTCTCCGAGTGCGCCAATTTCGTCGCGTCCAGCAAGGCCAACTCAATCTCGAGCATAGGGAAGAGGGCCGACAACATCCGGGCCAAATGGGTCATGATGGACGCTAAGCGTGCCCATCCGCGCCTGGTACTGCCGATGGAGGCGCCCCAGTCCAACAAGGCGTGGCTCCGCGCAGAGCTTGCAAATGAGCGGGCAATTTCGGTGTTGGCGCAGATGCAGGCGGACCTGAAGCCTGGCAACACGAAGGCGGCGAAGGTTACGAGGGCCATGCTCCTGAGGGAGTTCCTGGTGCTGCGCGTCGCCCCGCTTCAGGCGCGTGCGCGTCCCTTGTGGGAGCTCGGAGATGATGAAGACAAGACCCGCCTGAGGCAGGGGGCCCTTCCTGGTGCCGAACTGGCCGCTATCCTGCGCCTCCTGGTTGGGGAGAACCAGGTGTACCCGTCGAGGGCCTTTACTCCTTTGTTCTTGCACGAGGACTGGGAGCCATTTGTGGTTTCCAGGCCGACCTTTGACGCGCGCGGGCTGGTGCTGCCAGCGCTCGCCGGGGCTTCCGCAGCACCGAATCCGGTGGAGGTGTCCTCTGACGAGTCCTGTGGGAAGGAGGAAGAAGAGGTGGACTCGGAGAAGACTCTTGAAGAGGTGGGGGAGACTTCTCCACTGAGCAAGACCGAGATCCTCCGCGCCCTGCCTGACGACGCCGAGGCCGACGCTCGCCAGGAGGAGAGGGGGCAGCTGTTGGAAATGTGACCTAGAGGCAATAATAAAATGGTTATTATTATATTTCCTTGTTCATGATAATTGTCTATTGTTCATGCTATAATTGTGTTATCCGGAAATCGTAATACATGTGTGAACACATAGACCATAACATGTCCCTAGTGAGCCTCTAGTTGACTAGCTCGTTGATCAATAGATGGTTACGGTTTCCTGACCATGGATATTGGATGTCATTGATAACGGGATCACATCATTGGGAGAATGATGTGATGGACAAGACCCAATCCCAAGCATAGCACTAGATCGTGTAGTTCGTTTGCTAAAGCTTTTCTAATGTCAAGTATCATTTCCTTAGACCATGAGATCGTGCAACTCCCGAATATCGTAGGAATGCTTTGGGTGTACCAAACGTCACAACGTAACTGGGTGGCTATAAAGGTGCACTACAGGTATCTCCGAAAGTGTCTGTTGGGTTGGCACAGATCGAGACTGGGATTTGTCACTCCGTATGACGGAGAGGTATCTCTGGGCCCACTCGGG
The DNA here is from genome assembly GCF_018294505.1 of Triticum aestivum. Taxonomy (NCBI): domain Eukaryota; kingdom Viridiplantae; phylum Streptophyta; class Magnoliopsida; order Poales; family Poaceae; genus Triticum; species Triticum aestivum. The sequence goes on along the minus strand of NC_057796.1, from coordinate 327,503,412 downwards.
ATTGCATCATCATAATGAGCTCAATGTGACTAAGTAGTTAGTCACGGGATCATGCATTACGGAACGAGTAAAGTGACTTGTCAGTAACGAGATTGAATGAGGTATTGGGATACCGACGATCGAATCTCGGGCAAGTAACGTACCGATTGACAAAGGGAATTGTATATGGGATTACTTGAATCCTCGACATCGTGGTTCATCCGATGAGATCATCGAGGAGCATGTGGGAGCCAACATGGGTATCCAGATCCCGCTGTTGGTTATTGACCGGAGAGTCGTCTCGGTCATGTCTGCGTGTCTCCCGAACCCGTAGGGTCTACACACTTAAGGTTCGGTGACGCTAGGGTTGTAGAGATATTAGTATGCGGTAACCCGAAATTTGTTCGGAGTCCCGGATGAGATCCCGGACATCACGAGGAGTTCCGGAATGGTCCGGAGGTAAAGATTTGTATATAGGAAGTCCAGTTTCGGCCACCGGGAAAGTTTCGGGGGTTACCGGTATTGTACCGGGACCGCCGGAAGGGTCCCGGGGGTCCACCGGGTGGGGCCACCTATCCCGGATGGCCCCATGGGCTGAAGTGGGAAGGGAACCAGCCCCTGGTGGGCTGGTGCGCCCCCATGGGCCTCCCCCTGCGCCTATGGTTGGAAACCCTGGGGGTGGGGGCGCCCCACCTGACCTGGGGGGCAAGCCCCCCCCTTGGCCGCTGCCCCCCCCTTGAGATTAGATCTCTAGGGGCCGGCGCCCCCCAGGGCCCCTATATAAAGAGGGGGGAGGGAGGGCTGCGCACCCCAAGCCCCTGGCGCCTCCCTCTTCCCCCCGTAACACCTCTCCCTCTCGCTGAGCTTGGCGAAGCCCTGCCGAGATCCCCGCTACTTCCACCACCACGCCGTCGTGCTGCTGGATCTCCATCAACCTCTCCTCCCTCCTTGCTGGATCAAGAAGGAGGAGACGTCTCTCCCAACCGTACGTGTGTTGAACGCGAAGGTGCCGTCCGTTCGGCGCTTGGATCATCGGTGATTTGGATCACGACGAGTACGACTCCATCAACCCCGTTCTCTTGAACGCTTCCGCTCGCGATCTACAAGGGTATGTAGATGCACTCCTCCCCTCTCGTTGCTAGTAAACTCCATAGATTGATCTTGGTGATGTGTAGAAAATTTTAAATTTCTGCTACGATCCCCTATAGTGGCATCATGAGCTAGGTCTATGCGTAGTTTCTATGCACGAGTAGAACACAAGTTGTTGTGGGCGTTGATTTTGTCAATTTACTTGCCGTTACTAGTCTTATCTTGATTCGGCGGCATCGTTGGATGAAGCGGCCCGGACCGACCTTACATGTACGCTTACGTGAGACAGGTTCCACCGACTGACATGCACTAGTTGCATAAGGTGGCTAGCGGGTGTCTGTCTCTCCCACTTTAGTCGGATCGGATTCGATGAAAAGGGTCCTTATGAAGGGTAAATAGAAATTGGCATATCACGTTGTGGTTTTGGCGTAGGTAAGAATCGTTCTTGCTAGAAACCTATAGCAGCCACGTAAAGGTTTGCAACAACAATTAGAGGACGTCTAACTTGTTTTTGCAGCAAGTGTCATGTTATGTGATATGGCCAGAAGGATGTGATGAATGATATATGTGATGTATGAGATTGATCATGTTCTTGTAATAGGAATCACGACTTGCATGTCGATGAGTATGACAACTGGCAGGAGCCATAGGAGTTGTCTTGATTTATTTATGACCTGCGTGTCAACTGTAACGTCATGTAATTACTTTACTTTATTGCTAACCGTTAGCTATAGTAGTAGAAGTAATAGTTGGCGAGACAACTTCATGAAGACACGATGATGGAGATCATGATGATGGAGATCATGGTGTCATGCCGGTGACGATGATGAACATGGCGCCCCGAAGATGGAGATCAAAAGGAGCAAAATGATATTGGCCATATCATGTCACTATTTGCTTGCATGTGATGTTTATCATATTTTACATCTTATTTGCTTAGAACGACGGTAGCATAAATAAGATGATCCCTCGCTAAAATTTCAAGAGAGTGTTGCCCCTAACTGTGCACCGTTGCGAAAGTTCGTTGTTCTGAAGCACCACGTGATGATCGGGTGTGATAGGTTCTAACGTTCGCATACAACGGGTGTAAACCAGATTTACACACGCAATACACTTAGGTTGACTTGACGAGCCTAGCATGTACATACATGGCCTCGGAACACAAGAGACCGAAAGGTCGAACATGAGTCGTATAGCAGATACGATCAACATGAAGATGTTCACCGATGATGACTAGTCCGTCTCACGTGATGATCGGACACGGCCTAGTTGACTCGGATCATGTATCACTTAGATGACTAGAGGGATGTCTGTCTGAGTGGGAGTTCCTTAATAATTTGATTAGATGAACTTAATTATCATGAACTTAGTCTGAAAATCTTTACAATATGTCTTGTAGATCAAATGGCCCACGCTAATGTTGCCCTCAACTTCAACGCGTTCCTAGAGAAAACCTAGCTGAAAGACGATGGTAGCAACTACACGGACTGGGTCCGTAACCTGAGGAGTATCCTCATAGCTGCCAAGAAAGCATATGTCCTTGAAGCACCGCTAGGTCATGCACCTATTTTCCCAGCAACGCAAGACGTTCTGAACGCCTCGCAGTCGCGTAGTGATGATTACTCCCTGGTTCAGTGCGGCTTGCTTTACAGCTTAGAACTGGGGCTCCAAAAGCATTTTGAGCAGCATGGAGCATATGAGATGTTCCAAGAGCTGAAAATGGTTTTCCAAGCTCATGCCCGGGTCGAGAGATATGAAGTCTCCGACAAGTTCTACAGTTGTAAGATGGAGGAGAATAGTTCCGTCAGCGAACACATACTCAAAATGTCTGGGTTGCACAACCGCTTGTCTCAGCTGGGAGTTAATCTCCCGGATGACGCGGTCGTTGACAGAATCCTTCAGTCGCTCCCACCTAGCTACAAGAGCTTTGTGATGAACTTCAATATGCAAGGGATGGAAAAGACCATTCCTGACGTATATTCAATGCTGAAATCAGCGGAGGTGGAGATCAAAAAGGAACATCAATTGTTGATGGTGAATAAAACCACTAAGTTCAAGAAAGGCAAGGGTAAGAAGAACTTCAAGAAAGACGGAAAGGGAGTTGCCGCGCCCGGTAAGCAAGCTGCCGGGAAGAAGACAAAGAATGGACCTAAGCCTGAGACTGAGTGCTTTTATTGCAAGGGAAACGGTCACTGGAAGCGGAACTGCCCCAAGTACTTAGCGGATAAGAAGGCCGGCAATACCAAAGGTATATGTGATATACATGTTATTGATGTGTACCTAACCAGCGCTCGTAGTAGCTCCTAGGTATTTGATACCGGTGCTGTTGCTCATATTTGTAACTCAAAGCGGGAGTTGCGGAATAAGCGGAGACTGGCGAAGGACGAGGTGACGATGCACGTCGGGAATGGTTCCAAGGTCGATGTGATCGCCGTCGGCACGCTACCTCTACATTTACCTACGGGATTAGTTTTAAACCTCAATAATTGTTATTTACTGCCAGCTTTGAGCATGAACATTGTATCTGGATCTCGTTTAATGCGAGATGGCTACTCATTTAAATCCAAGAATAATGGTTGTTCTATTTATATGAGAGATATGTTTTATGGTCATGCCCCGCTGGTCAATGGTTTATTCTTAATGAATCTCGAACGTGATGTTACACATATTCATAGTGTGAATGCCAGGAAATGTAAGGTTGATAATGATAGTCCCACATACTTGTGGCACTGCCGCCTTGGTCACATTGGTGTCAAACGCATGAAGAAACTCCATGCAGATGGACTTTTGGAGTCTCTTGATTATGAATCATTTGAAACGTGCGAACCATGCCTCATGGGAAACATGACCAAGACTCCGTTCTCCAGAACAATGGAGCGAGCAACCAACTTATTGGAAATCATACATACTGATGTGTGCGGTCCAATGAGCGTTGAGGCTCGCGGTGGCTATCGTTATGTTCTCACCCTCACTGATGACTTGAGTAGATATGGGTATGTCTACTTAATGAAACACAAGTCTGAGACCTTTGAAAAGGTCAATGAATTTCAGAGTGAGGTTGAGAATCAACGTGACAGGAAAATAAAGTTCTTATGATCAGATCGTGGAGGGGAATATTTGAGTCACGAATTTGGCACACACTTAAGGAAATGTGGAATTGTTTCACAACTCACGCCGCCTGGAACACCTCAGCGTAATGGTGTGTCCGAACGTCGTAATCGCACTCTATTGGATATGGTGCGATCTATGATGTCTTTTACCGATCTACCACTATCATTCTGGGGTTATGCTTTAGAGACTGCCGCATTCATTTTAAATAGGGCTCCGTCGAAATCCGTTGAGACGACACCGTATGAATTATGGTTTGGAAAGAAACCTAAGCTGTCGTTTCTTAAAGTTTGGGGATGCGATGCTTATGTCAAGAAACTTCAACCTAAAAAGCTCGAACCCAAGTCGGAAAAATGCGTCTTCATAGGATACCCTAAGGAAACCATTGGTATACCTTCTACCTCAGATCCGACGGCAAGATCTTCGTTGCCAAGAACGGGTCCTTTCTGGAGAAAGAGTTTCTCTCGAAAGAAGTAAGTGGGAGGAAAGTGGAACTTGATGAGATGACCCCTCTCGAACCAGAAAGTAGCGCAGCACAAGAAAATGTTTCTGTGGTGCCTGCACCGACTAGAGAGGAAGTTAATGATGACGATCATGATCAAGTTACCACTGAACTTCGTAGGTCCACAAGGACATGTTCCGCACCAGAGTGGTACGGCAACCCTGTCCTGGAAATCATGTTGTTGGACAACAGTGAACCTTCGAACTATGAAGAAGCAATGGCGGGTCCAGATTCCAACAAATGGCTTGAAGCCATGCAATCCGAGATAGGATCCATGTATGAAAACAAAGTGTGGACTTTGACAGACTTGCCCGATGATCGGCGAGCGATAGAAAATAAATGGATCTTTAAGAAGAAGGCGGACGCGGATGGAAATGTTACCATCTATAAAGCTCGACTTGTCGCTAAGGGTTATCGACAAGTTCAAGGAGTTGACTACGATGAGACCTTCTCACCCGTAGCGAAGCTGAAGTCCGTCCGAATCATGTTAGCAATTGCCGCATTCTACGATTATGAAATATGGCAAATGGACGTCAAAACGGCATTCCTTAATGGCTTCCTTAAGGAAGAATTGTATATGATGCAGCCGGAAGGTTTTGTCGATCCTAAGAATGCTGACAAAGTATGCAAGCTCCAGCGCTCAATCTATGGGCTGGTGCAGGCATTTCGGAGTTGGAACATTCGCTTTGATGAGATGATCAAAGCGTTTGGGTTTACACAGACTTATGGAGAAGCCTGTGTTTACAAGAAAGTGAGTGGGAGCTCTGTAGCATTTCTCATATTATATGTGGATGACATACTATTGATGGGAAATGATATAGAATTCTTGGATAGTATAAAGGCCTACTTGAATAAGTGTTTTTCAATGAAGGACCTTGGAGAAGCTGCTTACATATTAGGCATCAAGATCTATAGAGATAGATCGAGACGCCTCATAGGTCTTTCACAAAGCACATACCTTGACAAGTTATTGAAGAAGTTCAATATGGATCAGTCCAAGAAGGGGTTCTTGCGTGTATTGCAAGGTGTGAGATTGAGCACGGCTCAATGCCCGACCACGACAGAAGATAGGGAAAAGATGAGTGTCGTCCCCTATGCCTCGGCCATAGGGTCTATTATGTATGCCATGCTGTGTACCAGACCTGATGTAAACCTTGTCGTAAGTTTGGTAGGAAGGTACCAAAGTAATCCCGGCATGGAACACTGGACAACGGTCAAGAACATCCTGAAGTACCTGAAAAGGACTAAGGATATGTTTCTCGTTTATGGAGGTGACGAAGAGCTCGTCGTAAAGGGTTACGTCGATGCTAGCTTCGACACAGATCTGGATGACTCTAAGTCACAAACCGGATATGTGTATATTTTGAATGGTGGGGCGGTCAGCTGGTGCAGTTACAAGCAAAGCGTCGTGGCGGGATCTACATGTGAAGCGGAGTACATGGCAGCCTCGGAGGCAGCACATGAAGCAATCTGGATGAAGGAGTTCATTGCCGACCTGGGAGTTATTCCCAATGCATTGGGGCCGATGACTCTCTTCTGTGACAACACTGGAGCTATTGCCCTTGCCAAGGAGTCCAGGTTTCACAAGAAGACCAGGCACATCAAGCGTCGCTTCAACTCAATTCGTGAAAATGTTCAAAATGGAGACATAGATATTTGTAAAGTGCATACGGATTTGAATGTCGCAGATCCGTTGACTAAACCTCTTCCACGAGCGAAACATGATCAACACCAGAACTCTATGGGTGTACGATTCATCACAAAGTAACTAGATTATTGACTCTAGTGCAAGTGGGAGACTGTTGGAAATGTGCCCTAGAGGCAATAATAAAATGGTTATTATTATATTTCCTTGTTCATGATAATTGTCTATTGTTCATGCTATAATTGTGTAATCCAGAAATCGTAATACATGTGTGAACACATAGACCATAACATGTCCCTAGTGAGACTCTAGTTGACTAGCTCATTGATCAATAGATGGTTACAGTTTCCTGACCATTGACATTGGATGTCATTGATAACGGGATCACATCATTGGGAGAATGATGTGATGGACAAGACCCAATCCCAAGCATAGCACTAGATCGTGTAGTTCGTTTGCTAAAGCTTTTCTAATGTCAAGTATCATTTCCTTAGACCATGAGATCGTGCAACTCCTGGATACCGTAGGAATGCTTTGGGTGTACCAAACGTCACAACATAACTGGGTGGCTATAAAGGTGCACTACAGGTATCTCCGAAAGTGTCTGTTGGGTTGGCACAGATCGAGACTGGGATTTGTCACTCCGTATGACGGAGAGGTATCTCTAGGCCCACTCGGTATTGCATCATCATAATGAGATCAATGTGACTAAGTAGTTAGTCACGGGATCATGCATTACGGAACGAGTAAAGTGACTTGTCGGTAACGAGATTGAACGAGGTATTGGGATACCGACGATCGAATCTCGGGCAAGTAACGTACCGATTGACAAAGGGAATTGTATACGGGATTACTTGAATCCTCGACATCGAGGAGCATGTGGGAGCCAACATGGGTATCCCGATCCCGCTGTTGGTTATTGACCGGAGAATCGTCTCGGTCATGTCTGCGTGTCTCCCGAACCCGTAGGGTCTACACACTTAAGGTTCGGTGACGCTGGGGTTGTAGAGATATTAGTATGCGGTAACACGAAAGTTGTTCGGAGTCCCGGATGAGATCCCGGACATCGCGAGGAGTTCCGGAATGGTCCGGAGGTAAAGATTTGTATATAGGAAGTCCAGTTTCGGCCACCGGGAAAGTTTCGGGGGTTACTGGTATTGTACCTGGACCGTCGGAAGGGCCCCGGGGGTCCACCGGGTGGGGCCACCTATCCCGGAGGGCCCCATGGGCTGAAGTGGGAAGGGAACCAGCCCCTGGTGGGCTGGTGCGCCCCCCATGGGCCTCCCCCTGCGCCTAGGGTTGGAAACCCTGGGGGTGGGGGGCGCCCCACCTAACTTGCGGGGCAAGTGCCCCCCTTGGCCGCCGCCCCCCCTTGAGATTAGATCTCTAGGGGCCGGCACCCCCCCAGGGCCCCTATATAGCGGGGGGAGGGAGGGCTGCACACCCCAAGCCCCTGGCGCCTCCCTCTTCCCCCCGTAACACCTCTCCTTCTCGCTGAGCTTGGCGAAGCCCTGCCGAGATCCCCGTTACTTCCACCACCACGCCGTCGTGCTGCTGGATCTCCATCAACCTCGACGGACCAAGGAGTGAGGGGCTACATGACCAGTTAGGCTCCTGAGTCGCGATGCTCAGGGGTCCCCCTTGACGAGCAAACAGCATATAGGGAGAGTTCACGAGGATAGATTAATGTTGTGCGTCGGCAGAGCCCGGCCCCGCGCATACCTCAACCGCCATTGGGCCGACCGGAGACCAGGACGGACCAAGGAGTGAGGGGCTACGTGACCAGTTAGGCTCCTGAGTCGCGATGCTCAGGAGTCCCCCTTGACGTGCAAACAATCTCCATACCTTCCCTCGCCGAGGCCTCGGGAGGGGCGTGCGACAACCAGGTCCGGGAGACCTGTTTGGGCGGCGTGCGCTTGGGCGTGACCCGAGAGCAGCCCCCAGGCCTGGGAGGCCTGGTTGGGTGTGTTGGAAATATGCCCTAGAGGCAATAATAAAATGGTTATTATTGTATTTCCTTGTTCATGATAATTGTCTATTGTTCATGCTATAATTGTATTAACTGGAAACCGTAATACATGTGTGAATACATAGACCAGAACATGTCCCTAGTAAGCCTCTAGTTGACTAGCTCGTTGATCAATAGATGGTCATGGTTTCCTGGCCATGGACATTAGATGTCGTTGATAAGGGGATCACATCATTGGGAGAATGATGTGATGGACAAGACCCAATCCTAAGCATAGCACAAGATCGTGTAGTTCGTTTGCTAAAGCTTTTCTAATGTCAAGTATCATTTCCTTAGACCATGAGATTGTGCAACTCCCGGATACCGTAGGAATGCTTTGGGTGTACCAAACATCACAACGTAACTGGGTGGCTATAAAGTTGCACTACAGGTATCTCCGAAAGTGTCTGTTGGGTTGGCACGAATCGAGACTAGGATTTGTCACTCCGTATGACGGAGAGGTATCTCTGGGCCCACTCGGTAATGCATCATCATAATGAGCTCAATGTGACTAAGGAGTTAGCCACGGGATGATGCGTTACGGAATGAGTAAAGAGACTTGCCGGTAACGAGATTGAACAAGGTATAGGGATACCGACGATCGAATCTCGGGCAAGTAACATACCGATAGCCAAAGGGAACTGTATACGGGATTGATTGAATTCCCGACATCGTGGTTCATCCGATGAGACCATCGTGGAACATGTGGGAGCCAACATGGGTATCCAGATCCCGCTGTTGGTTATTGGCCGGAGAACGTCTCGGTCATGTCTGCATGGTTCCCGAACCCGTAGGGTCTACACACTTAAGGTTCGGTGATGCTAGAGTTGTTATGGGAAATAGTATGTGGTTACCGAAGGTTGTTCGGAGTCCCGGATGAGATCCCGGACATGACGAGGAGCTCCGGAATGGTCCGGAGGTGAAGATCGGTATATTGGACGAAGGGTATTGGAGTCCGGAATTGTTCCGGGGGTACCAGACTATGGCCAGCATGTCCGAAAGGGGTTTCGGAGGCCCCGGCAAGCGTTGGGGGGCCCTATGGGCCAAGGGGAAGGGGCAAACCAGCCCACTAAGGGGCTGTGCGCCCCTCCCAACCCCTCTCACGTAACCAGGAGAGGTGGGGGCTCCACCCCTAGGGCAGCCGCCCCTCCCGGCTTGGGGGGCAAGTTTCCTAGGGGGTGGGGGCGCCCAAACCCATCTAGGGTTTCCCCTGGCCGGCGCCTCCTCCTCTAGATCCATCTAGAGGGGCCGGCCCCCTCTCCCCTTCCCCCTATATATAGTGAGGGGGTGGGAGGGCAGCCACACCCTTCCCTTGGCGCAGCCCCCTTCCTCCTCATACATCTCCTGCTCCTCCGTAGTGCTTGGCGAAGCCCTGCCGGAGAACCACGAGCTCCATTGCCACCATGCCGTCGTGCTATTGGAGTTATCCCTCAACTTCTCCTCTCCCCTTGATGGATCAAGGAGGAGGCGACGTCCCCGGGCTGTACGTCTGTTGAACGCGGAGGCGCCGTCCGTTCGGCGCTAGATCGGATCTTCCGCGATTTGAATCGCTGCGAGTACGACTCCATCAACCGCGTTCTTGTAACGCTTCCTCTTAGCGATCTTCAAGGGTATGAAGATGCACTCCCTCTCTCTCGTTGCTAGCATCTCCTAGATTGATCTTGGTGACACGTAGGAAAATTTTGAATTATTGCTACGTTCCCCAACAGTGGCTTCATGAGCTAGGTCTATGCGTAGATTCTATGCACGACTAGAACACAAAGTAGTTGTGGGTGATGATTTGTTCAATTTGCTTGCCGTTACAAGTCTTATCTTGATTCGGCAACATTGTGGGATGAAGCGGCCCGGACCGACCTTACACGTACTCTTACGTGAGACAGGTTCCACCGACTGACATGCACTTGATGCATAAGGTGGCTAGCGGGTGTCTGTCTCTCCCACTTTAGTCGGATCGGATTCGATGAAGAGGGTCCTTATGAAGGGTAAATAGCAATTGGCATATCACCGTTGTGGCTTTTGCGTAGGTAAGAAACGTTCTTGCTAGAAACCCATAGCAGCCACATAAAACATGCAACAACAATTAGAGGACGTCTAACTTGTTTTTGTAGGGTATGCTATGTGATGTCATATTGCCAAAAGGATGTGATGAATTATATATATGTGATGTATGAGATTGATCATGTTCTTGTAATAGGAATCACGACTTGCATGTCGATGAGTATGACAACCGGCAGGAGCCATAGGAGTTGTGTTAATTTATTGTATGACCTGCATGTCAATGAAAAACGCCATGTAATTACTTTACTTTATTGCTAACCGTTAGCCATAGTAGTAGAAGTAATAGTTGGCGAGACAACTTCATGAAGACACGATGATGGAGATCATGATGATGGAGATCATGGTGTCATGCCGGTGACGAAGGTGATCATGCCGCGCCTCGAAGATGGAGATCAAAAGGCGCAAGATGATATTGGCCATATCATGTCACTTTATGATTTGCATGTGATGTTTGTCATGTTTACATCTTATTTGCTTAGAACGACGGTAGCATAAATAAGATGATCCCTCACTAAAATTTCAAGAGATGTGTTCCCCCTAACTGTGCACCGTTGCGAAGGTTCGTTGTTTCGAAGCACCATGTGATGATCGGGTGTGATAGATTCTAACGTTCGCATACAACGGGTGTAAGCCAGATTTACACATGCGAAACACTTAGGTTGACTTGACGAGCCTAGCATGTACAGACATGGCCTCGGAACACAAGAGACCGAAAGGTCGAACATGAGTCGTATAGTAGATACGATCAACATGGAGATGTTCACTGTTGATGACTAGTCCGTCTCACGTGATGATCGGACACGGTCTAGTCGATTCGGATCATGTATCACTTAGATGACTAGAGGGATGTCTATCTAAGTTGGAGTTCATTAAATAATTAGATGAACTTAATTATCATGAACATAGTCAAAAGGTCTTTGCAAATTATGTCATAGCTTACGCTTCGGTTCTACTATTTAAGATATGTTCCTAGAGAAAATGTAGTTGAAAGTTGATAGTAGTAATTATGCGGACTAGGTCCGTAAACTGAGGATTATCCTCATTGCTGCACACAAGGCTTATGTCCTTAATGCACCGCTCGGTGTGTGAACCTCGAGCATCGTCTGTGGATGTTGCGAACATCTGACATACACGTTTTGATGACTACGTGATACTTCAGTGCGTAATGCTAACGGTTTAGAATTGAGGCGCCAAATACATTTTTGAAACGTCGCAGAACATATGAGATGTTCCAAAGATTGAAATTGGGATTTCAGACTGGTGCCCACGTCAAGAGGTATGAGACCTCTGACAAGTTTCTTAAGCCTGCAAACTAAGGGAGAAAAGCTCAATCGTTGAGCATGTGCTCAGATTGTCTGAATATTACAATCGCTTGAATCGAGTGGGAGTTAATCTTCTAGATGAGATAGTGATAGTTCTCCATAGTCACTGCCACCAAGCTATTAGAGCTTCGTGATGAACTATAACATATCAGGGATAGACATGATGATCCTTGAGCAACTCGCGATGTTTGACACCGCGAAAGTAGAAATCAAGTAGGAGCATCAATTGTTGATGGTTAGTAAAACCACTAGTTTCAAGAAGGGCAAGGGAAAGAAGGGATACTTCATGAAACGGCAAATCAGTTGCTGCTCTAGTGAAGAAACCCAAGGTTGAACCCAAACCCGAGACTAAGTGCTTCTGTAATGAGGGGAACGGTCACTGAAGCAGAACTACCCTAGATACTTGGTAGATGAGAAGGCAGGCAAGGTCGACAGAAGTATATTGGACATACATTATATTAATGTATACTTTACTAGTACTCCTAGTAGCACCAGGGTATTAGATACCGGTTCGGTTGCTAAGTGTTGGTAACTCGAAATAAAAGGGTACGGAATAAACGGAGACTAGCTAAAGGTGAGATGACGATATGTGTTGTAAGTGTTTCCAAGGTTGATGTGATCAAGCATCGCATGCTCCCTCTACCATCGAGATTGGTGTTAAACCTAAATAATTGTTATTTGGTGTTTGCGTTGAGCATAGACATGATTGGATTATGTTTATCGCAATACGGTTATTCATTTAAGGAGAATAATGGTTACTCTATCTATTTGAATAATACCTTCAATGGTCTTGCACCTAAAATGAATGGTTTATTGAATCTCGATCGTAGTGATACACATGTTCATGCCAAAAGATATAAGATAGTAATGATAGTACCACATACTTGTGGCACTGCCACTTGAGTCATATGGGTATAAAACGCATGAAGAAGCTCCATGTTGATGGATCTTTGGACTCACTCGTTTTTGAAAAGATTAAGACATGCGTGTAACGCCCACGATGCGGCTATATCTCCCACGTGTCGAGGCACGACTTAGAGGCATAACCGCATTGTGGTTTTGTCGCAAGAAGGGTCATCTTCACACAATCCCATGTAATGAACAAGAATGGGATAAAGAGTTGGCTTAACATCGCCACTTCACACAATACATAAATATAATTCATACATCATCCAAAATACACACATAGACCGACTACGGCCAAGAACCAAATGAAAATAAGATAACCCCAAATGCTAGATCCCCGATCGTCCCAACTGGGCTCCCCTACTGATCATCAGGAAAAGACACATAGTAACGACCACATTCCTCATCGAACTCCCACTTGAGGTCGATCTCATCAACTGCACTGGCATCGTCGGCACCTGCAACTGTTTTGGTAGAATCTGTGAGTCACGAGGACTCAGCAATCTCACACCCGCGAGATCAAAAATATTTAAGCTTATAGGGAAGGATGGTGTAATGAGGTGGAGCTGCAGCGGCAATATGCATATTGGTGGCTAACATACGCAAAAGAGAGCGAGAAGAGAAGCAACGGAACGGTCGTCATCTAGAAATGACCAAGAAGTGATCCTGAACTCCTACTTACGTCATTCATAACTCAAACCGTGTTCACTTCCCGGACTCCGCCGAGAAGAGACCGTCACGGCTACACACACAGTTGATGTATTTTAACTGGGTCAAGTGACAAGTTTTCTACAACCGGACATTAACAAATTCCCATCTGCCTCATAACCGCGGGCACGGCTTTCGGAAGATAATACCCTGCAGGGGTGTCCCAACTTAGCCCATCATAAGCTCTCACGGTCAACGAAGGATAAACCTTCTCCCGGAAAGACCTGATCAGTCTCGGAATCCCGGTTTACAAGACATTTCGACAATGGTAAAACAAGACCAGCAAGACCACCCGCTGTGCCGACAAATCCCGATAGGAGCTGCACATATCTCGTTCTCAGGGCACACCGGATAAGCTAAGCGTGCAGGTACCAACGTAACCCAAGTTGCCAAGGGACGGTCCCTCACGGTGCTCTAGTTTGGACCAACACTCGGAGGAGCACTGGCCCTCGGGTTTAAAATAAAGATGACCCTCGGGCTCTAGACAACCCGGGGGAAAAAGGCTTAGGTCGCAAATGGTAAAACCAAGGTTGGGCCTTGCTGGAGGAGTTTTATTCAAGGCGAACTGTCAAGGGGGTCCCATAAATCACCCAACCGCGTAAGGAACGCAAACTCAAGGAACATAATCCCGGTATGACAGAAACTAGGGCGGCAAGAGTGGAACAAAAAACCAGGCATAATGCCGAGCCTTCCACCCTTTACCGAAATATATAGATGCATTAATTAAATAAGATATATTGTGATATCCCAACATATCCATGTTCCAACATGGAACAAACTTCAACTTCACCTGCAACTGGCAACGCTATAAGAAGGGCTGAGCAAAAGCGGTAACTTAGCCAAACAACGGTTTGTTAGGAAAAGATGGTTAGAGGCTGACATGGAAATATGGGAGACATGATATAGCAAGTGGTAGGTAGCGCAGCATGGCAATAGAGCGAACAATTAGCAAAGCAAAGATAGAAGTGATTTCGAGGGGTGGTCATCTTGCCTGCAAGGTTCTCAGAGTTGTCGAAAGCTTGATCCTCGTAAGGGTACTCAACAGGTTCCTCGTTCACGAACTCGTCTCCCGGCTCTACCCAAGACAAGAACACAAGCAACGGAACCACAATCAATCACGAGAAATGCACAAGCAACATGATGCAAAACATGTATGATATGCAAGATATGATATGCGATGCATATGCGTGCTCCGGAAGGAAAATGATGAACAAGGCAGTAACTTGGCTAACCAAGCATGCCACTGGAAAGATGAGATGATTTCGGTCGAAATCGATATAAAGATCGCCGGAAACGGATGCACGGTTTGCAAATGGCAAGCAAAACAAGAATGACACGAATCTGGGATTAACAGCATCATAGCACTTAAAATGCAACAAGTAGCAATGTTACAGCTCTCCAACATAGCAAAAAAGTATATGGCAGTAATCTACAGGTGATGCTTGACAAAAGATGAACACTGAGCTACGGCTGGATCACAACATATCAGGCTCAAACAAGCATGGCAAAAGTGCAAAATATAACAGGTTAACAAACTTGGTGAAATTACTAGAGATGGCAGAAACAACATCAGGTAGCAATGTTCAGAGCAAGAAATTAACATGCTTTAGGAATTTAACATAGCAAAACAAGGCATGGAAGTATTCTACTAAATACATATGACAAAAGCCCCTTACTGACCATAAGCCAAAAAGGATCAGAAGATATGATGGCAACCATGTAAACATAGCAAGTTTCGTTCACAGGTTTCAGACTTGGTGAGCTTGATGCACGCACCACAAAGCAATGCATGACAAAACAAGCATACCTACAGCACGATGGCATGTTTATGAAGCTATCCATGGCAAGAACAAATACATAGCATGTATGGATCAAATACAACAAGCTTGGCAAAATTGAATATCATGTTAACAATCTGCCAGAAATATTTTATAGCAAAAGTAGAGCAAGATGGACTCTAATGAACATGGTGCAATGTAACAAAATGTCGAGCGTCACGAGACGAACAATTTGACATATTACATGCACGAAACAGAGCTACATGCAGAGAGTTACGATGCTATGAACATGGACACATACTGCAAAAATCAAAAGACTTGGGAAAAATTTGGGTCTCGGGAAAGTCAACGCACGGGCGCTGTGGATCTGGATCGGCCGGTGCTCGAGCTCGGGGCCCTGCTCGCCGGCGACGGGAGAGGAGAGGGCGGCGCAGTGCTCACTGCAGAGAGAGAGAGAGAGAGAGCTCTGAGAGAGAGGCAGGCAAGAGGGAGAGGGAGGAGGAGAAGAGGCGCGGCGGCGCGGAGCTCATCGGCGTCGGGGTTCGGCGCGGCGG
>NC_057796.1:327472889-327487337 GCF_018294505.1 Triticum aestivum | reverse complement strand
CGGGCCCCGCAGGCCCACGCTGGGCTCGGCGGGCCTCGGCGGCGACGGCGAAGTGGGCGCGGCGGTGGCGAATCCGGAGGCGACACGTGGCGGTGGCGGTGGAAACGGACACGTCCGTCGGTGGATGTTTTTGTCCGGCGGCGCGGAGGGGACGAGGTTAGGGTTGGACTGCGGATGTATTTCGGGAGAGGTGCATATATATAGCTAGAGGGAGCTAGGAGAGTCCAAATGAGGTGCGGTTTTCGCCCACACGATCGTGATCGAACGACCTAGAGCATGGAAGAGAGTTTGGTGGGTTTTGGGGCTGTTTAGAGAGGGAGTTTTGCTGCACACACAAATGGATTTTGCGGATGCCCGGTTAACCGTTGGAGTACCAAACGACCTCCAAATGGAACGAAACTTGACCGGTGGTCTACCGGTGGTATACTAAGGCCACTTGACAAGCCTCGGTCCTTTCCGAGAACGTTTGACACCCGCCCACGAAAGAAAACAAGAGGGGTGCACCGGAGGAGATGGGAGCGCCGGATTGCAAAACGGGCAATGGGGAAAATGCTCGGATGCAAGAGACGAACACGTATGCAAATGCAATGCACATGATGACATGATATGAAATGCATGACATGAACAAAATGCAAAACGAAAGACAAAACCCGAACACGGAGGGAATATCATAACACATAGCTGGAAATGGCAAGAGTTGGAGTTACAAATATGGAAAGTTACATGCGGGGTGTTACAATGCGAACCATGTATATTAGTATATATGCATGAAGAAAGTCCATACAGATGGATCGTTTGGACTCACTTGATTTTGAATCACTTGAGACCTGCAAATCATACCACATGGACAGAATGACTGAAAGGCCTCGTTTTCAGTAAGATGGAACAAGAAATCAACTTGTTGGAAGTAATACATTTTGATGTGTGCAGTCCAATGAGTGCTGAGGCATGCAGTGGATATCGTTATGTTCTTACTTCACATATGATTTGAGTACATGCTGAGTATATTTACTTGATGAAACACAAGTCTGAATTATTGAAAGGTTCAAGTAATTTTAGAGTGAAGTTAAAGATCGTCGTGACAAGAGGATAAAATGTCTGTGATATGATCATAGAGATGAATATCTGAGTTACGAGTTTGGCACACAATTAAGACATTGTGGAAATTGTTTCACAAGTAATACCGCCTGGAACACCATAGTGTGATGGTGTGTCCGAACATCATAACTGCACCCTATTGGATATGGTGCATACCATGATGTCTCTTATCGAATTACCACTATCGTTTATGGGTTAGGCATTAGAGACAACCGCATTCACTTTAAATAGGGCAGCACGCAATTCCGTTGAGACGACACCGTCTGAACTATGGTTTAGAGAAACCTAAGCTATCGTTTCTTAAAAGTTTGGGGCTGCGACCCTTATGTGAAAAAGTTTCAGCCTGATAAGCTCAAACCCAAAGCTGATAAATGCATCTTCATAGAATACCCAAAATAGTTGGGTCTACCTCCTATTTCAGATCTGGAAGCAAAAGTGATTCTTTCTAGAAACGGGTCCTTTCTCGAGGAAAAGTTTCTCTCGAAAGAATTGAGTGGGAGGATGGTGGAGACTTGATGAGGTTATTGAACCGTCACTTCAACTAGTGTATAGCAGGGCACAAGAAGTTGTTCCTGTGGCACCTACACCAATTGAAGTGGAAGCTTATGATAGTGATCATGAAACTTCGGATCAAGTCACTACCAAACCTCGTAGGACGACAAGGATGTGTACTACTTCAGAGTGGTACGTAATCCTGTCTTAGAAGTCATGTTGCTAGACAACAATGAACCTACGAGCTATGGAGAAGCGATCGTGGGCCCGGATTCCGACGAATGGCTCGAGGCCATAAAATCCGAGAGAGGATCCATGTATAAAACCAAAGTATAGACTTTGGAAGAACTACTTGATGGTCGTAAGGCTGTTGGGTGCAGATGGATTTTAAAAGGAAGACGGACAATGATGGTAAGTTCACCATTAAGAAAGCTCGACTTGTCGTTAAGATGTTTTCCGACAAGTTCAAGGAGTTGACTACGATGAGACTTTCTCACTAGTAGCGATGCTAAGAGTCTGTTGGAATTATATTAACAGTTACTGCATTATTTATGAAATCTTGCAGATAGGATGTCAAAACATTGTTTCCTCGATGATTTTCTTGAGGAAAGGTTGTATGTGATACAACCAGAAGGTTTTATCAATCCTGAAATATGCTAACAAGTATGCAAAGCTCCAGCAATCCTTCTAAAGACTGGAGTAAGCATCTCGGAGTTGGAATGTATGCTTTGATGATATGATCAAAGATTTTGGGTTTATACAAAGTTTATGAGAAACTTGTATTTCCAAAGAAGTGAGTGGGAGCACTATAGAATTTTTGATGAGTATATGTTGTTAACATATTGTTGATCAGAAATAATGTAGAATTTCTAGAAAGCATACAGGGTTATTTGAAAAGTGTTTTTCAATGGAAAACCTAGATTAAGCTACTTGAACATTGAGCATTAAGATCTATAAGGATAGATAAAAACGCTTAATAGTACTTTCAAATGAATACATACCGTGACAAGATTTTGAAGGAGTTCAAAATAGATCAGCAAAGAAGGAGTTCTTGGCTGTGTTACAAGGTGTGAGTGTTGAGTAAGACTCAAAACATGACCACGGTAGAAGAGAGAGAAAGGACGAAGGTCGTCCCCTATGCTTTAGACGTAGGCTCTACAGTATGCTATGCTGTGTGCCGCACCTGAAGTGTGCCTTGCCATGAGTCAGTCAAGGGGTACAAGAGTGATCCAGGAATGGATTACATGACAGCGGTCGAACTTATCCTTAGTAACTAGTGGACTAAGGAATTTTCTCGATTATGGAGGTGGTAAAAGAGTTCGTCGTAAAGGGTTATGTCGATGCAAACTTTAACACTAATCCGAATGACTCTGAGTAGTAAAATGGATTCGTAAAGTAGAGCAGTTATTTGGAATAGCTCCAAGTAGTGCGTGGTAGCTGCATCTACAAGATGACATAGAGATTTGTAAAGCACACATGGATCTGAAAGGTTCAGAGCCGTTGACTAATAACCTCTTTCACAAGCGATATATGAACAAACCCCATGGGTGTTGGATTCATTACAATCACATAGTGATGTGAACTAGATTATTGACTCTAGTCCAAGTGGGAGACTGTTGGAAATATGCCCTAGAGGCAATAATAAAATGGTTATTATTGTATTTCCTTGTTTATGATAATTGTCTATTGTTCATGCTATAATTGTATTAACTGGAAACCGTCATACATGTGTGAATACATAGACCACAACATGTCCCTAGTAAGCCTCTAGTTGACTAGCTCGTTGATCAATAGATGGTCATGGTTTCCTGGCCATGGACATTGGATGTCGTTGATAACAGGATCAGATCATTGGGAGAATGATGTGATGGACAAAACCCAATCCTAAGCATAGCACAAGATCGTGTAGTTCATTTGGTAGAGCTTTTCTAATGTCAAGTATCATTTCCTCAGACCATGAGATTGTGCAACTCCCGGATACCGTAGGAATGCTTTGGGTGTACCAAACGTCACAATGTAACTGGGTGGCTATAAAGGGGCACTACAGGTATCTCCGAAAGTGTCTGTTGGGTTGGCACAAATCGAGACTCGGATTTGTCACTCCGTATGACGGAGAGGTATCTCTGGGCCCACTCGGTAATGCATCATCATAATGAGCTCAATGTTACTAAGGAGTTAGCCACGGGATCATGCGTTACAGAACGAGTAAAGAGACTTGCCGGTAACGAGATTGAACATGGTATAGGGATACCGACGATCGAATCTTGGGCAAGTAACATACCGATAGACAAAGGGAATTGTATACGGGATTGATTGAATCCCCGACATCGTGGTTCATCCGATGAGATCATCGTGGAACATGTGGGAGCCAACATGGGTATCCAGATCCCGCTGTTGGTTATTGGCCGGAGAACGTCTCGGTCATGTCTGCATGGTTCCCGAACCCGTAGGGTCTACACACTTAAGGTTCGGTGACGCTAGAGTTGTTATGGGAAATAGTATGTGGTTACCGAAGGTTGTTCGGAGTTCCGGATGAGATCCCGGACATGACGAGGAGCTCCGGAATGGTCCGGATGTGAAGATCGGTATATTGGACGAAGGGTATTGGAGTCCGGAATTGTTCCGGGGGTACCAGGCTATGGCCAGCATGTCCGAAAGGGGTTTCGGAGGCCCCGTCAAGCATTGGGGGGCCTTATGGGCCAAGGGGAATGGGCAAACCAGCCCACTAAGGGGCTGTGCGCCCCTCCCAACCCCTCTCACGTAACCAGGAGAGGTGGGGGCGCCACCCCTAGGGCAGCTGCCCCTCCCGGCTTGGGGGGCAAGTTTCCTTGGGGGTGGGGGCGCCCAAACCCATCTAGGGTTTCCCCTGGCCGGCGCCTCCTCCTCTAGATCCATCTAGAGGGGCCGACCCCCTCTCCCCTTCCCCCTATATATAGTGAGGGGGTGGGAGGGCAGCCACACCCTTCCCTTGGCGCAGCCCCCTTCCTCCTCATACATCTCCTCCTCCTCCGTAGTGCTTGGCGAAGCCCTGCCGGAGAACCACGAGCTCCATTGCCACCATGCCGTCGTGCTGCTGGAGTTCTCCCTCAACTTCTCCTCTCCCCTTGCTGGATCAAGAAGGAGGAGACGTCCCCAGGCTGTACGTGTGTTGAACGCGGAGGCGCCGTCCGTTCGGCGCTAGATTGGATCTTCCGCGATTTGAATCACCGCGAGTACGACTCCATCAACCGCGTTCTTGTAATGCTTCCGCTTAGCGATCTTCAAGGGTATGAAGATGCACTCCCTCTCTCTCGTTGCTAGCATCTCCTAGAATGATCTTGGTGACACGTAGGAAAATTTTGAATTATGGCTATGTTCCCCAACAGGGTGGCGTACGCTTGGGCGTGACCCGAGCGCAGCCCCCGTGTCTAGCCCCCTCGCTCGGCTCTCCCGAGGGGAGGCGTTGCGGTGAGGCTGGACGCTGAGCTCTAGGCTCCCTGAGGTTGGTACGACCGTGGAGCCGCCCTCAGTTGGTTATCACCAGCGCGGAGCATAGTGCTTCCGCTTGTGCACGGGCATAGCCGCTCCTCGGCAGTGTCGACGGCCAGCGCGGAGCATGGTGCTTCCACTTGTGCGTGGGAGGGGGGCCCGCCTCCGGGAGGAGCCCCCGGGGCATGTACAGCCCCGCCCTAACACGTGGCTTGCACGCAGGGCTGCGAGGTGTATCTGGGCACTCGTGAGCCTGCGCGGGACTCATGAGGCCCTACCTCAAGGCAGGTTGCGCCTGGTCTTGAGTCTTCGACAACTGTGTGTTCCTGCGAGACGGTTAGGTGCAAGCGCTCTACGTCCTCAGGTCCCGGCCCTCGAGCGAGCTCAGCCGCCGCTGGTATGCCAGGTCACGATGCCGTGGTCAAGGCCAGGGGGTGAGGGCTGGAGAGCCAGTAAGAGCTCCTGAGTCGCGATGCTCAGGAGCCCCCCTTTTAACGCACAAGCGAATTGCACGGGATGAATGGACCCGTGGTAGGTGGCGAGCGAGCAAGTGGTAACTAGGCAGGTTAAGCATGGAAGGCAAATCATCTTGGGTAAATGTAGGAAATACGTGCCACTGGGTCTGGCCCGAGCGGCTTGGGGATGATGCAGCCCGAGGGGCGCCCCCAGCAAGGTAAGCTAAAGACATAAGCAAAAGGGATACACGCCACAGGGACGGACCCATGCGGACTGGGAATGATGCAGCCCGAGGGGCGCTCCCAGCTAAATGAACTTGGAAAATGTCACCTGGTTCTGTAGACGAAGGAGAGTTGGTGTAGCCGAAGGTGTGCCGCGAAGGGGTAGCTCCTCACGAGCCACCGGGACCCTGAGCCTCGGGAGGCTCTGGGGGCTCGGGTGGTTCCTTGAAAACCATCTCCATTTCTTCCAGGACAGCATGGTACCTGGCCTCCTGAGCCGCCAGGACACGCCGCATGTTGCGCTGATAGGCTAACGCCACGCTCGGCAAGCAGAAGGGCATCCGAACATAGCTGTGTGGTGGGCCCTCGCAACGGCCCACACGCAAAGGCCAGAAACGCTCCTTAGTTGCCGCCCTGTTGAGCCCTGGGACATCGGTGCAGACACGCAGCCCAGCATCCTCGCCTGGATGGGGAGCTGCAGCTGGTGAGCGGCGGTCGCCGCACATGGCCCTTGCGTCTTGCAGTTCCTGAGTGGTCTTGGTGATGAACTCCTGAGTGGTGGGCACTCCTTGCCATGTGTTCTCCTGAGGGAAACGTGTTGCGAAGCACACCTCCAAGTGGTGCCCAAGCGCCTCCCTCGTGAGGTTGGCAAGGTCCGAGGCCCTCCAGAAGAGAGCCCCCGAGCCCTGCCCGAGGAGGGCGCCGGGCGCGCCTTCCTATGCGATGGAGGGAGGCGCCCCTGAAGCGGGCGCTGAACCTGACAAGGCTCTAGCTGCGTCGCCACCCTCCTGAGGTCCGGCACGGCGCAGCTACTTCTTCTTCTTGGGGAGGGCCTCAGGAGGGCCCTCGCTTTTGCTGTCGGGGTCGTCGATTGCTGCAGCTTGGAAGGCGCGCTCAAGGGAGCACAGCGCATCTCTCTCTTCACATGGGACCGTGATGATTCCGCCGCTTCCCGGCATCTTGAGGACGTTGTAGCCGTGGTGGGTGACCGCCATGAACTTGGCCAGTGCTGGATACCCGAGGATGGCATTGTACGACAGGCGGATGTGCGCGACGTCGAAGTCGATGAGCTCTGTGCGGTAGTTCTTGCGCTCCCCGAAAGTGACAGGCAGGCGAACCTGCCCTATCGGTGTGGTGGAACCTTCGGTCACTCCTGAGAAAGGCTTGGTAGGCTGAAGGTTCTCATACGGGACCTGGAGGTTGTCGAACATGTCGACTGATAGGACGTTGAGCCCTGCGCCGCCGTCGATGAGGGTCTTGGTAACTTGCACGTTGCTGATGACTGGTGAACAGAGCATTGGGAGAGCGCCAGCGGTGGCTGCGCACTTGAGCTGATCTGCCGAGTTGAAAGTGATAGCGCACTGGGACCACCTGAGCGGGCACGTGGCCTCGAGCTTGGGGAGCACCGCGTTCACTTCACGAGTGAACTGTTTGAAGATGCGCTGCGAGGCTGGGGCCTGAGCTCCGCCCAAGATGCAGGCGATAGCACGTGGCTCCTGGAAGCCCCCAACCCCTCGTCCTGATGGTGATCGTCGTTCCTTCTTGGTGGTGGCGGCAGCGGGGGAAGACCGGCGGTGCCCTGAGGGCGATCCTCACGAGGCTGGTCCCTCCAGGCGCCCTCGTGAGGATGGTCTTGCCAGCGGTCTTCACGAGGCCTGTCGCGCCACTCCTGGCGCGGGCCACGGTCATCTAAGCGTCCGCCTCCATGTCCTCCTCCAAGGCTGTAGCCCCGGTCGCTGCGCTCGGGGCGTCGACCGAAACGTCCTTCGCGAATGGCTCTGTGCTCTTGACAATTGCTGGTGTTGTGGGTGTTCAGATTGTGGAAGGCGCAGAACGGTCGGCTGCCCTTGGACGACTCGGGCTGGTCTCTACCCCGCTTGGTGTCCGGCTCCGCTGCGAGCACAACTGCCTCCTTGCGCTTCACGTCCTTGGCCTTGGCCTTCTTCTCCTCTGCACCCGCAGCTGGCAGCTCGAGGAGGGAAAAGCGCCCCTCCTCATCTCTTGCGCACTTGGTTGCCAAGTTGAACAGCTCCTGAGATGTGCACAGTTCCTCGTGGATAGCGAGCTCCTCCATCATGACGTCGTGGACGCCGTCAGAGAACGCGGAGATGATGGCCTCGTCCGTGACCTTGGGGATCTTGAGGCGAGTGTTGTTGAAGCACTAGATGTACTTATGGAGGGTCTGCCCTAGTTGTTGCTTGATGCGGCGCAGGTCACCCGCGGCCGGCGGGCGGTCACGGGTGCCCTGGAAGTTGGCGACGAAGCGGTCGCGCATCTCATCCCATGAGGAGATCGAGCCGTGCTGCATGTTCAGGAGCCAGGAGCGGGCACCATCCTTGAGAGCCATGGGAAACCAGTTCGCCATGACCTTCTCGTCGCCGTTGGCCGCTTTGATGCTCAGCTCGTAAAGCTGCAGGAACTCCGCGGGGTCGGAGGTGCCGTCATAGCGGGGAGGCAGATCCAGCTTGAACTTGCCTGGCCAGGCGACGCTACGCAGCTCGGGGGTGAAGGCGCGGCAGCTGGCCGTGGTTGCCGGGGCCCGCCTCGGAGGTGGAGCTTGGTCTTGGTGAGGCCCGCGTGCCGCTGCCGCAGGTAGCGCGCGGTCTTGGCGAGGTGGCGCGGGGAGCGCAGGCGCAGCTTCCCGCGACCGAGGAATTTCTTGGCAGCTTCTCTCTTCGCGCGCGGGCACCGGGCGTGGTGGATCACGCCGTGGGGCCGCGCGCCTTGGTGCCAAGGCACCGTCTTGGGGCAGAGTTGGTGCAGGCGCTCCATGAGCCATGTCACCCGTGGCTGTTGGAGGGCGAGGCAGAGAGTGGGACGGCGCTGGGGACCCCCCTGCGGCGCGGCCGAGTTCGACGACGCGGTCGAGCCAGTCTTCGTAGAGGTCGTCGACCGGGCGGTAGCGCAGGAGCTCGTTCGCCATGACGAGCGTGGCCTGCGCGTCCGTGGGAGCGCGACGTGCATGGGACGAGGAACCGGCCGGGGTCAGCGATGGAGTGGCGGTGCGGCCATCCTGCCGCACCGATGGGTGCAGCGATGACGCTTGCTGCTCGTTCCCCGCCGGGCCGGTAGCGGCGTTGGCGGGAAGAGACGGAGAACGACGAGGTGGCCGGCCGACGGGAGCCGTCTGAGCAGCGCGGGCGGTGAGGGCAGCCCGGCGCTCAGCTCGAGCGCGGTGAGCGTCCGCCATGGAGACGACGAAGCGACGGTGCGACGAATCGACGGAAGGGAAGCTACGGCGCACCCCTACCTGGCGTGCCAAATGTCGGATGTGGGGTTCCGGCAAAACCCTTAAGGTTCGAACTCTGGGGTGCGCGCGAAGTTCTTTCCCTCCTACCGATCTACTCCCTAGCTCACTAAGATCTCGCGGACGAACTCGATGAACTAGCAACACAGAAAGACATGGGATTTATACTGGTTCAGGCCACCATTGTGGTGTAATACCCTATTCCAGCGTGTGGTGGTGGATTGCCTCTTGGGCTGATGAAGAACAGTACAAAGGGAAGAACAGCCTCCTGAGGTTGAGGTGTTCTTGTGCTCTATGGACTTGTGGGCGAGAGCTTGATCCTCCCTTACTGTGGTGGCTAGCTCTACTTATATAGGCCCTGGTCCTCTCCCCAAATATTGAGTGGGAAGCAAGCCAACAATGGCGGGCGAATTTTAAAGGGGATAGCTAGTACAAGCTACCCTGACAAAAGCGGTCTTCGCCTGCAAAAGGCTCTGTTGGTGACGCCGTCTTGGGCTCCACGATGACCTCCGTCTTGCCGTCCTTCTGGTCTTGGTCTTGTTGCACCGATATGGCAACCTTTACCTGATGCCTCGGAACTCCTCGCCTGCACTTGCTTCCTTAGCACCAAAGAGGAAACAAGGACGGTGCGTGTGCTCGCGCTCGCCTGGCGCCCGCCTGGTCTCGATCGTCATGGCTCACGTCACTTGAGCCTCGCGAGGTTTGCCCCGCCTTGATATCTCCGCTCCTCGTGAGCCCACCTATAGGGGCCGCTCTTGAGGAGGTCTTGCGTTGTCCGCCTCGCGAGGGTCTTGGATGCCTTGTTGATGAAGATTGGCCGTACGGCCCGCTAGCTTAGCCACGCTGTGGGCCGCAGGCAGGCAAGTCTGGGGACCCCCGTTCCCAGAACGCCGACAGCACTGTTGCTGCTATGGGCTAGGCAGCTATCTTCGCCCCGCGCAGAAGTGGGTCATGAGTGCTGTAAGGGCTGCCATGGACTTCGGCTTCTCTTGGCCGAGGTGTCGGGCGAGCCATTCATCGCCGATGCTATGTTTAAAGGCCGCTAGGGCTTCGGCATCCGGACAATCGACAATCTGGTTCTTTTTAATTAGGAACCTAGTCCAGAATTTCCTGGCCGACTCTCCAGGCTGCTGGACTATATGACTCAAGTCATCAACGTCCGGAGGTCATACGTATGTACCTTGGAAGTTATCACGAAAAGCGTCTTCCAAGTCCTCCCAGCTGCCATTAAGGATGGCAATTTTACCCATGGACATGGATACCCATGGATATCCGACCCGAATGGATAGGGCTTAGATATGCTTTTGTGCCCATGGGCAACGTCCAAACCCGACCCGATTGCTCATGGGTAGGGCATGGATATAATCTTGTACCAATGGATATACCCAAACCCGACCCGATAGTATGCACTAGTGGGCGAAGTTCTGCTATCCCTACCCCATAGTCACATGTCCCACTGTAATTTTACACTTTGTTATGTAAAACATAAAGAAATTGCACAATCTCCATCATAACTTTTGTTAGTTAAAATTCAATCCCCACCAACATACTCCAGCGCCCCTTTCCTTATTTTTATCTCGTTAAAATGACTCATCATTCTCATCTTTTCGAAAAATACTAAATTATATTAGGTTTTCTTTAGGGGTTTGATGGTACGAAAGGCTCCTACTGCATGTATATTATCATATAAAGCAAGGTACAAGTGTTACGTTACGTATGTGCTGAGAGAGGGGGGTAGAAGGAACAACCCTTTCTAAAGGGGGTAGCAAAGCTAGTAATTAGGAGATGGAATCAACTATGGAAACAACTAATTGTTTCTTGTCGTAGGGAACTCTGTGGCTGATGTTAGCAAAATCCTTCTTGAATCTGGCCATCCATGAAGATACTGAGGGGTCCACCTGGCGAAAGTAGTTTTTATTTCTCTCTTTCCAAAGACTCCAGGCAGCCACAAGGAAAATGTCCATGATCATTTTTCTCTGGTGCAGTGTCTTGAGGTGTGATACCATCTCTAGCTCGAGGTTGTTAGTGGATGTTGATTTGCCATAAGTTGATGTTTACAATAAGTGAAGCCTAGCTTGCCACGAGGTGAAGAATGGAAGATCATATGTTAATATAGTCTTATGTCTTATTTATATGTCTTGAGAGGACCCAATGGATATCCAGTGGGTATGGATATCCATCGGGTTTGGATATGGACACAAATTTTCACTCGTGGATTTTTTCATGGGCGGGCAAAGGCTGTCTTCATGGATATGGATTTGATATTGTTCAACCCGATCCAAACCCGACCCATTGCCATCCTTAGCTGCCAATGGAGTTTTCTGGCTGGCTATCACTAGTAGAAAACAGGGCTTAGGTCACAGGGCAGCTTTCACATTAGCCCTGGTTCAGTCACGAACCGGGACTAATATGAGCATTGGTCCCGGTTCGTGAGCCCAGGGGGCCGGCCGGGGCCTCGTGGGCATTGGTCCCGGTTCGTATGGACCCTTTGGTCCCGGTTGGTGGTACAAACCGGGACCAACGGGCCACGCTCCTGGCCCACCACCCTTTAGTCCCGGTTCATACTACAAACCGGAACTAAAGGGCTGGCCTAGTTGCGGCCAGTGTTTAGTCCCACCTCGCCAACCGAAGGGCGCTCACACCAGTTTATAAGCTCGTGTTGAGCTTCTCTTAAAGTGAAAATAGATGCCCTTATATAGGAATTTGACCTAAATTCATAGTAAATTTCATATAAATTTATTATGAATTTAGGTTGAATTTTCTCTATAACCGCATCTATTTTCATTTTTTTATATTTATAAAATAAATAAAACTATATAAACCTTAATAAAATAAAATAAAATAAACTATAGTAACTACAATAAATAAACCTTAATTAATTAAGTAAAAATAGCAGCAAGTAAAATAAATAAAAATAGCAGCAGTAAAATAAATAAAAATAAAATAATTAAAGTAAAATACATAAGTAATTAGAAATAAAATAAATATGTTTTTTGTTGTAAGTAGAAAGAAAACCTTTTCAGAGTTCATTTGAAATGCTTTTCAATTTTAGGGTCTTATAGCTCAAAATAATTAGTAAATGCATGAGAAATAACAAATGAAGTCAGAAAGGATTGACAAATGATGATGTGGCTTTGAATGGTGCATTTTGAACACACAAAAAGTCAGGAGTTCAAATAAGTTTTAAAAAATGAAATCCCTTTATAACAGACGAGTTTCCGGATGAAATCCTGATACTTTGAAAGAGATTGTCCGTTTTGTACACGAAGTGCACCCAGTTTTTGCCGTAACCCTCTCAACTTTCTTGCACATGCTATGTGGATGAAATGATGATATCATGCCAACTTTCAACCTTTTCGAAGTTCATTTGAAATGCTTATCAATTTTAGAGTCTTATAGCTCAAAATAATTAGTAAATGCATGAGAAATAACAAATGAAGTCAGAAAGGATTGAAAAATGATGATGTGGCTTTGAATGGTGCATTTTGAACACACAAAAAGTCAGGAGTTCAAATAAGGTTTAAAAAATGAAATCCCTTTGTAACAGACAAGTTTCCGGATGAAATCCTGATACTTTGAAAGAGATTGTCCGTTTTGTACACGAAGTGCATCCAGTTTTTGCCGTAACCCTCTCAACTTTCTTGCACATGCTATGTGGATGAAATGATGATATCATGCCAACTTTCAACCTTTTCAGAGTTCATTTGAAATGCTTTTCAATTTTAGGGTCTTATAGCTCAAAATAATTAGTAAATGCGTGAAAAATAACAAATGAAGTCAAAAACGATTGAAAAATGATGATGTGGCTTTGAATGGTGCATTTTGAACACACAAAAAGTTAGGAGTTCAAATAAGGTTTAAAAAACGAAATCCCTTTATAACAGACGAGTTTCCGGATGAAATCCTGATACTTTGAAAGAGATTGTCTGTTTTGTACACAAAGTGCATCCAGTTTTTGCCGTAACCCTCTCAACTTTCTTGCACATGCTATGTGGATGAAATGATGATATCATGCCAACTTTCAACCTTTTCGGAGTTCATTTGAAATGCTTTTCAATTTTAGGGTCTTATAGCTCAAAATAATTAGTAAATGCATGAGAAATAACAAATGAAGTCAGAAAGGATTGAAAAATGATGATGTGGCTTTGAATGGTGCATTTTGAACACACAAAAAGTCAGGAGTTCTAATAAGGTTTAAAAAACGAAATCCCTTTGTAACAGACAAGTTTCCGGATGAAATCCTGATACTTTGAAAGAGATTGTCCGTTTTGTACACGAAGTGCATCCAGTTTTTGCCGTAACCCTCTTAACTTTCTTGCACATGCTATGTGGATGAAATGATGATATCATGCCAACTTTCACCCTTTTCAGAGTTCATTTGAAATGCTTTTCAATTTTAGGGTCTTATAGCTCAAAATAATTAGTAAATGCGTGAAAAATAACAAATGAAGTCAGAAAGGATTGAAAAATGATGATGTGGCTTTGAATGGTGCATTTTGAACACACAAAAAGTCAGGAGTTCAAATAAGGTTTAAAAAATGAAATCCCTTTGTAACACACGAGTTTCCGGATGAAATCCTGATACTTTGAAAGAGATTGTCCGTTTTGTACACGAAGTGCATCCAGTTTTTGCCGTAACCCTCTCAACTTTCTTGCACATGCTATGTGGATGAAATGATGATATCATGGCAACTTTCAACCTTTTCGGAGTTCATTTGAAATGCTTTTCAATTTTAGGGTCTTATACCTCAAAATAATTAGTAAATGCATGAGAAATAACAAATGTAGTCAGAAAGGATTGAAAAATGATGATGTGGCTTTGAATGGTGCATTTTGAACACACAAAAAGTCAGGAGTTCAAATAAGGTTTAAAAAACGAAATCCCTTTGTAACAGACAAGTTTCTGGATGAAATCCTGATACTTTGAAAGAGATTGTCCGTTTTGTACACGAAGTGCATCCAGTTTTTGCCGTAACCCTCTCAACTTTCTTGCACATGCTATGTGGATGAAATGATGATATCATGACAACTTTCAACCTTTTCAGAGTTCATTTGAAATGCTTTTCAATTTTAGGGTCTTATAGCTCAAAATAATTAGTAAATGCATGAAAAAATAACAAATGAAGTCGGAAAGGATTGAAAAATGATGATGTGGCTTTGAATGGTGCATTTTGAACACACAAAAAGTCAGGAGTTCAAATAAGGTTTAAAAAATGAAATCCCTTTGTAACACACGAGTTTCCGGATGAAATCCTGATACTTTGAAAGAGATTGTCCGTTTTGTACACGAAGTGCATCCAGTTTTTGCCGTAACCCTATCAATTTTCTTGCACATGCTATGTGGATGAAATGATGATATCATGCCAACTTTCAACCTTTTCAGAGTTCATCTGAAATGCTTTTCAATTTTAGGGTCTTATAGCTCAATATAATTACTAAATGCATGAAAAATAACAAATGAAGTCA
>NC_057796.1:327469158-327471031 GCF_018294505.1 Triticum aestivum | reverse complement strand
ACAAAATGAAATCCCTTTGTAACACACGAGTTTCCGGATGAAATCCTGATACTTTGAAAGAGATTGTCCGTTTTGTACACGAAGTGCATCCAGTTTTTGCCGTAACCCTATCAACTTTCTTGCACATGCTATGTGGATGAAATGATGATATCATGCCAACTTTCAACCTTTTCAGACTTCATCTGAAATTCTTTTCAATTTTAGGGTCTTATAGCTCAATATAATTACTAAATGCATGAAAAATAACAAATGAAGTCAGAAAGGATTGAAAAATGATGATGTGGCTTTGAATGGTGCATTTTGAACACACAAAAAGTCAGGAGTTCAAATAAGGTTTAAAAAATGAAATCCCTTTGTAACAGACGAGTTTCCGGATGAAATCCTGATACTTTGAAAGAGATTGTCCGTTTTGTACACGAAGTGCATCCAGTTTTTGCCGTAACCCTCTCAACTTTCTTGCACATGCTATGTGGATGAAATGATGATATCATGCCAACTTTCAACCTTTTCAGAGTTCATTTGAAATGCTTTTCAATTTTAGGGTCTTATAGCTCAAAATAATTAGTAAATGCATGAAAAATAACAAATGGAGTCAGAAAAGATTGAAAAATGATGATGTGGCTTTGAATGGAGCATTTTGAACACACAAAAAGTCAGGAGTTCAAATAAGGTTTACAAAATGAAATCCCTTTGAAACACACGAGTTTCCGGATGAAATCCTGATACTTTGAAAGAGATTGTCCGTTTTGTACACGAAGTGCATCCAGTTTTTGCCGTAACCCTATCAACTTTCTTGCACATGCTATGTGGATGAAATGATGATATCATGCCAACTTTCAACCTTTTCAGAGTTCATTTGAAATGCTTTTCAATTTTAGGGTATTATAGCTCAAAATAATTAGTAAATGCATGAAAAATAACAAATGAAGTCAGAAAGGATTGAAAAATGATGATGTGGCTTTGAATGGTGCATTTTGAACACACAAAAAGTCAGGAGTTCAAATAAGGTTTACAAAATGAAATCCCTTTGTAACACACGAGTTTCCGGATGAAATCCTGATACTTTGAAAGAGATTGTCCGTTTTGTACACGAAGTGCATCCAGTTTTTGCCGTAACCCTATCAACTTTCTTGCACATGCTATGTGGATGAAATGATGATATCATGCCAACTTTCAACCTTTTCAGAGTTCATTTGAAATGCTTTTCAATTTTAGGGTCTTATAGCTCAAAATAATTAGTAAATGCATTGAAAAATAACAAATGGAGTCAGAAAGGATTGAAAAATGATGATGTGGCTTTGAATGGTGCATTTTGAACACACAAAAAGTCAGGAGTTCAAATAAGGTTTAAAAAATGAAATCCCTTTGTAACAGACGAGTTTCCGGATGAAATCCTGATACTTTGAAAGAGATTGTCCGTTTTGTACACGAAGTGCATCCAGTTTTTGCCGTAACCCTCTCAACTTTCTTGCACATGCTATGTGGATGAAATGATGATATCATGCCAACTTTCAACCTTTTCAGAGTTCATTTGAAATGCTTATCTATTTTCATTTTTTTATATTTATAAAATAAATAAAACTATATAAACCTTAATAAAATAAAATAAAATAAACTATAGTAACTACAATAAATAAACCTTAATTAATTAAGTAAAAATAGCAGCAAGTAAAATAAATAAAAATAGCAGCAGTAAAATAAATAAAAATAAAATAATTGAAGTAAAATACATAAGTAATTAGAAATAAAATAAATATGTTTTTTGTTGTAAGTAGAAAGAAAACCTTTTCAGAGTTCATTTGAAATGCTTTTCAATTTTAGGGTCTTATAGCTCAAAATAATTAGTAAATGCATGAGAAATAACAAATGAAGT
>NC_057796.1:327359346-327468307 GCF_018294505.1 Triticum aestivum | reverse complement strand
CGTAACCCTCTCAACTTTCTTGCACATGCTATGTGGATGAAATGATGATATCATGCCAACTTTCAACCTTTTCAGAGTTCATTTGAAATGCTTTTCAATTTTAGGGTCTTATAGTTCAAAATAATTAGTAAATGCATGAAAAATAACAAATGAAGTCAGAAAGGATTGAAAAATGATGATGTGGCTTTGAATGGTGCATTTTGAACACACAAAAAGTCAGGAGTTCAAATTAGGTTTAAAAAATGAAATCCCTTTCTAACACACGAGTTTCCGGATGAAATTTAAACTATTCAAATTTGGAAACTAATGGATTAACAGAAAGTTTATAATTATTCTGAGCTAAAAGCAAAAAGAATAAAAAAAGAAGCAAAAATCAAAAGAAAATAAATAATTCAAAAAACAAAAAAATACTGGAAAAAATAAAAAAATGCCGCCTAATGGGCCACACAGCCTGCATATGACTAGAAACCCATCTGCACATGGGCCAGGATGCAGGCTCGCAGGCCCAATAGGCCCAACATGGCAATGACAAAGGTAGGCATGTATAATGCCGGCATATTAGAGAGGAGCTCAGCACCTGAGCTGCAGCGCAGCTTATAAACAGGTGCTGAGCTGCACCTGAGCTGCAGCGCAGCTTATAAACAGGTGCTGAGCTCTCTCAGCTAGCGAGGTGGGACTAAACTTCCCACCGCACCGCGCCAGCACATTAGTCCCGGTTGGTGGCTCCAACCGGAACCAATGCTCTCCTTTGGTCCCGGTTGGTGCCACCAACCGGGACCAAATCCCTCTGCTTCCCGCCCTTTGCGCTGGTGAAAAGAGGCCTTTGGTCCCGGTTGGTGCCACCAACCGGGACTAAAGGGTGGGTATTGGTTCCGGTTTGTGCCACGAACCGGGACCAATGCCCTTGCTATATAACCAGGACTTGTGAAAATTTCACATCTCCGTCGCCAGTGTCCCCCCGCCCGACGACGCCGCGAGCTCGATCTACGCCGCCAGGCTGCCCCGCCGCCGTCGCCGTCGCCCGTGCCTTCGAGCCCACGCCATCGCCCGTCGCCGTCGTCCTCCGCACCCCGCCGCCGTCGCCGTCGCTCGTGCCCCCGAGCCCATGCCATCGCCCGTCGCCGTCGTCCTCCGCCCTCCGCCGCCCACGCCGTCGCCCTCCGTCGCCCGATGTGAGCCGCCGCCATGCCCTCCTCCTCCCTGTAATGGCCGCCGCCGCTGCCGCCGCGCCCCCTAGCTAGCTATTACATATGTGTAGTTTAGATTTGTAATTTAGTTGTATTAATTTGGATGTGTAGTAGATGTGTAGTTAATTTAGTTGTTGTAATTTAGATGTATTAATTTAGATGTGTAGTTTAGATTTTTTGGTGATATTATTATTGAATATGCAAATGTTTGTATGTTCATATATATGCAAAGAATATATCAATTTTTTCATAGAATTTTTATGACTTTTTTCTGTTGTAATTTTGTTCATAGAATTTTTATGATTTTTTTGTTCATAGAATTTTCTTTGTCAATTTATGTATATGTTCATATTGTGTAGGAATCTGAAAATTGTGTATGATCAAAGTCATTTATGTGTGTTCATATTTAGAAGAAAAAGAAGGAGAGAGAAAATGAAAATAAGAAGAGGAAGAAGGAGAAGAAGAAGAAGAAGAATAAGAAGAAGAGGAGAGGAAGAAGAGGAGAAATAAATAAGAAGATGAAAAAGAAGAAAAAAAGAGTAGAAGAAGAAGAAATAGAGGAGAAGAAGAAAAAAATAGAATAATATATTATTCTATTTTTTCTTCTTCTCCTCTATTCCTTCTTCTTCTCCTCTTTTTTTTTCTTTTTTTTCTTCGATCTCCTCCTCTATTCCTTTCTTCTTCTCCTCTTTTTTTCTTCTTCTTCCTCTTCTTATTTTTTTATCGGGTATGTCGTTGTCGATATACGTACCCCCCTCCCCGATAAATTTTAGTAAGTACTACTTAGAAAGTGTTTAATAGAATTAGTTAGAAAAATAATAGAACTAGTTAAACTAGCTAGTTTATTTTTAGTAAGTACTACTTTATTCTATTTATAGTAAGGAAATTAATAGAACTAGTTTGTTTTTTAATTAAAGCAATTATTCCCGCATCGACGTCGACGATGCCTATCCCGCATCCTCGTCGTCGACTCGGCGGAGGAGGCCGGCTTGATCAGAGGGGCCATGTCCGGGACTGGGCTCCGCCGGGCTGGTTTTGGGAGGTGCTACCTTCCGGTGGGCGTAGGTTGGTAAGGAACCAGCCCGTCGTTGACCCGATCCTTGTTTGGTGGCGCTCGCGTGGGCCAGTGACGGTGTCGAGGCTTCCGGACACCGCAGAGGTGGTACGTCACCGTGTCAGCGAGGAGGACCAGCAAGTCCGTCGCTACATGGTTGCGTTGGAGGGCAGGTTCGACAATACCTGGCAGGTTCTTCAGGGATCTCACTAGAGCTATGATCCTGTGATGGTTCCGTCCCTTTGGGTGTCCACCGCCCGCGCCGATACCCGTCGGGCGCTACTGTTCTAGCTATACTAGCGATGCTATATGTATGATAGTATTCGAGGTGTATTAGTGATAATATTCGGCGATGTACGGACGCATGGAGATGATGTAGTTTTGCTTATAATTGAATGCATCCTAATTTGAATACTACTTTATTTTGTGATTTGATTTTGCTTATTGAATGCTCAAAGTGGAAAACTACACCGATCCTACTTTGAATGCTAAAATTGGAGAGCACTATGATTAGTTGATAGCTTATAGGGTTTTTGTTTTCGCAGAAATCTAGGAGCCCCCCCGGCCTCTCCTCCTCCTGTTGCACCGCTGACTCCAGGTCCTTCCGCCTCCTCTGATGTCTTGGAGCGCGCCCTTCTTGAGATGACACGGCTGCGAGAGGATTTTCAGGGAGCCGACCGTCACCTGGCAGCTGGGCACTTGGAGCTGGTCTCTAGCTGGCTTCATTCTGACGCGTCTGTCGGGCGGCACTCAGCCAGGCCGCGGTGACCTCCGAGAAGGAGAAGCAGGTCGCCGCCCAAGCAGCGGTCGCCCTCGAGGCGGCGCTGAAGGATGTCGAGGCCGTCCAGGATCGCTGCGGGGTGCTGAAGGCCCTGCGCGACGAGCGTGCGGAAGAAGCTCGCGGCCGTAAGGCGGAGGAGGAGAAGATGAAGGCCCATGAGGACGCCATCAAGGGTCGCGACGCTGAGCTGGGGGAGTCGGCGAAGGCACAGGCCGCAAAACGCAGCCGGATGAAGAAGCTGGAGCAGAAGGTGGAGGCGGAGAAGGCTGATCTTGACGCCAAGGCGAAGGTCCAGGCTGAGGACTGCGAGGCCTTCAAGCTTCTTGAGGAGAGGTCTCGGACGGTGCTGTGGTCGCTCTACGAGAAGGGCTTGGAGAAGCCGCAGACCATCGATGAGGATGGCCCCGCCCAGCTGCTTCCCTACTTGGTCGAGGCGCTTGAGGAAGTCGTGAGCGACATCGGCCCCATGGCGGAGGAAGAAGCTCGCATCCTTTCTTCAGTTGCGCTGACGCGCGTGTTCAGCCACCTCCATCTTCGTGATCCTGCCGCCCGCCTTGACGAGATGCTGGAGCCTGTGGACGACGAGCACTACGCAGCCGCTATCGCAGCCGTGAAGGATCAGGTGTAGGCCCAGCTGAAGAAGTTCAGCGCCTTCGCTCCCGCGCCTTCGACCGATGGTGCTACTGCAGCCCCGGACAGTGGTACAGGTGAAGGCGACGCCACCAAGGAGGGAGCGCCTCTTGGGGGCGACGGCGGTATCTAGGGATGACTTGCTTGCGGCCCCTTTCCTGCTAACTCCTACAACATGCACCATGCCTCGTGGAGGCGCTTAAACTTGCGTTTGGTACTGTGAGAACAATATGTCTTGTAATATTTGCTTTGAGATTTTGCTATTTCCTTCCTATTTGCTTTACATTCTACGTCGGCACAGCCCGGCCCCGCGCATGCCTCAACCGCCGTTGGGTCGTCCAGATCACCGGGACGAGACCAAGGAGTGAGGGCTTACGTGGCCAGTTAGGCTCCTGAGTCACGATGCTCAGGAGTCCCCCTTGACGTGCAAACAGCTTTACAGAAAGGAGATGCAGGAGCAGGTCTAGTGTTCTACGTCGGTAGGGTCCGACTCCGCGCATACCTCAGCTGCCGTTGGGTCGTCCAAATCACCAGGACGAGACCAAGGAGTGAGGGGCTATGTGGCCAGTTAGGCTCCTGAGTCACGATGCTCAGGAGTCCCCCTTGACGCTCAAACGACCTTCATACCTTTGTCCTCGCCGAGGCTCGGCGTGGGAGGGGCATGTGACGACCAGGTCCGGGGGCCCTGGCTGGGTGGCATACGCTTGGGCGTGACTTGAGCGCAGCCCCCATGCCCAGCCCCCTCGCGCGACTCTCCCGAGGGGAGGTGTTGCGATGAGGCCGGACACTGAGCTCAAGGGCTCCCTGAGGTTGATACGGCCGTGGGGCAGCCCTTTGTTGTTTATCACCAGCGCGGAGCATAGCGCTTCCACACTTGCACGGGCATAGCCGCTCCTCGGCAGTGTCGACGGCCAGCGCGGAGCATGGTGCTTCCACTGGTACGTGGGAGGGGACTCCCTACTGCGGAGAGCCCCCGGGGCATGTACTGCCCCGCCCTGACACGTGGCTTGCACGGCAGGGCTAGACGAGGTGTGTCTGGGCATTCGTGAGCCAACGCGGGACTCACGAGGCCCTACCTCAAGGCGGGTTGTGCCTGGTCTTGATTCTTGTTTGCTGTGGTGGTCCTACGAGGTGGTTAGACAACCTGCGCCGAACGAATCTCCTGAGGTTATCGCGTGAGAAGGTCAAGCACCAACGACCCCAGGAGGTGATGTGAATGGGGCCAGCTCGCCAGAGAGAGCTCAGTCGTTGGATTTATCAACGCCGCAGGGACGGGCCCGAGCACAGACGCCGTGCCTAACCCTCTCACGCGAAGAGTCCTGAAGAAAGACGATCAGCGCGCGGCTCCCGTGGTGGGTGATAATCAAGCAGATGATAGTCATAGATAGATTACGCATGGAAAGCAGGCTAGCTTAAGTAGACGCAGGAACGATACATGCCACTGGGTCGGACTCGAGCGGCTTGGGGATGATGCAGCCCGAGGGGCGCCCCGAGCAGAGTAAGCCAAAGACATAAAGAAGGGATACATGCCGCAGGGTCGGACCCACGCGGCCTGGGAAAGATGCGGCCCTGAGGGCGCTCCTAGCTAAATGAACCTGGAAAATGTCACCTGATTCCATTGCCGAGGGGGTGTTGGGGTAGCTGAAGGTGCATGGCGAAGGGTTTCCTCCTCACGAGCCACTGGGCCCTGAGCCTCGGGAGGCTCTGGGGGTCCAGGCGGTTCCCTGAGGACCGTCTCAATCTCCGCCAGGATCGCGTGATGCCTGGCCTCCTGAGCCGTCGGGACGCTCCGCAGGTTGTGTTGGAAGGCGGACGCCAAGCTCGGCAGGCCAAACGGCATGCGAACGTAGCTGTGAGGTGGACCCTCGCAACATCCCATGCGTGATGGCCAGAAGAGCTCCTGAGATGCGGCCCTGTTGAGCCCTGGGATGTCGATGCAGACGCGCAGCCCGCCATCCTCACCTGGATGGGGAGCCGCGCCAGGCGAGCGGCGATCACCGCACATGGCCCTTACTTCCTGCTGATCATGAGTGGTCTTGGCAATGAACTCCTGAGCGTTGGGCGCTCCTCGCCTGGTGTTTTCCTGAGGGAAACGTGCCGCGAAGCACGCCTCCAAGTGGTGCCTGAGCGCCTCCCTCGTGATGTTGGCGAGGTCTGAGGCCCTCCAGAAGAGAGCCCCCGAGCCCTGCCCGAGGAGGGCGCCGGGCGCGCCTTCCTATGCAAGGGAGGGAGGCGCCCCAGGCGCGGGTGCTGATCCTAACGTGGCACCGCTTGAGGCGCCGCTCCC
Organism: Triticum aestivum; assembly: GCF_018294505.1. Classification (NCBI taxonomy): domain Eukaryota; kingdom Viridiplantae; phylum Streptophyta; class Magnoliopsida; order Poales; family Poaceae; genus Triticum; species Triticum aestivum. The sequence continues at coordinate 327,462,368 of NC_057796.1, read as the reverse complement.
CTGAGGCCCTGTGGGGAGTAGCTGCTTCTTCTTCTTGGGGATGGCCTCGGGAGGGTACTCGCCCTTGCTATCGGGGTCTTCGATTACTGCGGCTTGGAAGGCGCGCTCGAGGGAGCACACCGCGTCTCTTTCTATGCAGGTAACCGTGATGATCCCGCCGCTTCCAGGCATCTTGAGGACATTGTAGCCGTGATGAGTCACCGCCATGAACTTGGCCAGGGCCGGATACCTGAGGATGGCATTGTACGGTAGATGGATGTGGGCGATGTCGAAGTCGATGAGCTCGGTGCAGTAGTTGTCGCGCTGTCCGAAGGTGACAGGGAGGCGGACCTGCCCTATCGGGGTGGTGGAACCGTCGGTCACTCTTGAGAAGGGCTTGGTAGGATGAAGCTGATCGTAGGGCACTTGAAGGCTGTCGAATGTCTCGACGGACAGGACTTTGAGCCCTGCGCCGCCATCGATGAGGGTCTTGGTGACTTGTACATTGCTGATGACGGGTGAGCAGAGCATCGGGAGGGCACCAGCGGTAGCCGCGCACTTCAGCTGGTCCGCCGAACTGAAGGTGATGGCGCACTTGGACCACCTGAGCAGGCGTGTGGCTTCGATCCTGGGGAGGACTGCGTTCACCTCGTGAGCAAACTGCTTGAAGATACGCTGAGAGGCTGGGGCTTGAGCTCCGCCCAATATGCAGGCGGTGGCACGCGGCTCCTGGAAGCCCCCAGCCCCTTCGTCTTGATGGTGGTCGTCGTTCCTTCTTGGTGGTGGAGGCAGCGGAGGGAGGCCAGCGTTGCCCTAGGGGTGATCCTCGTGAGGCTGATCCCTCCAAGCTCCCTCATGAGGCTGGTCCTGCCAGCGGTCCTCACGAGGCCGGTCACGCCACTCCTGGCGAGGGCCACGGTCGTCCCAGCGTCCTCCGCCACGTCCTCCTCCTCGACCGTAGCCCCGCTCGTTGCGCTCGGGGCATCGACCGAAGCATCCATCTCGAATGGCCCTGAGCTCTTGACAATCGTTGGTGTTATGGCTGTGAACGTTGTGGAAGGCGCAGAATGGTCGGCTGCTCTTGGATGACTCGGGCTGGTCCGGACCGCATTTCGTTTCCGGCTCTGCCGCGAGCACGGCCACTCCCTTGCGCTTCACGTCCTTGGCCTTGGCTTTCTTCTCCTCCGGGTTGGCAGCTGGGAGCTCGAGGAGGGAAAGGCGCCCTTCCTCAGCTCTTGCGCACTTGGTCGCCAGGTTGAACAGCTCCAGAGACATGCATAGCTCCTTGTGGATGGCGAGCTCTTCCTTCATCTTGACATCGCGGAAGCCATCAGAGAACACCGAGATGATGGCCTCGTCTGTCACCTTGGGGATCTTGAGGCGAACATTGTTGAAGCGCTGGATGTACTTCTGCAGGGTCTCTCCTAGCTGCTGCTTGACGCGGCGCAGGTCACCCTTGGCTGGAGGGCAGTCGCGAGTGCCCTGGAAGTTGGCGACGAAGCGGTCGCGCACCTCGTTCCAGGAGGAGATCGAGCCTGGAGGCAGGTTCAGGAGCCAGGAGCGGGCACCATCCTTGAGCACCATGGGGAACCAGTTTGCCATGACTTTTTCGTCGTCGTTGCCCGCCTCGATGCTCAGCTCATAGAGCTGCAAGAACTCCACGGGATCGGTGGTGCTGTCGTAGCGAGGAGGCAGATCCAGCTTGAACTTGCCTGTCCAGGCGATGCTACGCAGCTCAGGGGTGAAGGCGCGGCAGCCTGCCATTGTCACCGGGGCCCTTCGCTCGTGCAGAGCTTGCCCTTGGTGTCCGCGCACCGCCGCTGCGGGCGGCACGCAATCTTGTCGTGGTGGCGCTGGGAGCACGGGAGCGTTTTCTTGCGGCCGAGGAACTTCTTGGCAGCTCCCTTCTTCTCACGTGGGCGCCCGACGCGGTGGGTCGCGCCGGGGGACTGCGCACCTTGGTGCCAGGACGCCGTCTTGGGGCAGAGGTGGTGGAGGCGCTCCATGGGCCACATCGCCCGCAGCTGGCGGAGGGCGAGGCAGTGAGAGAGATGGTGCAGGGGAGGCCCCGGCAGCGCTGACGAGCTCAGCGATGCAGTCCAGCCAGTCCCCGTAGAGGTCGTCGACGGGGCGGTAGCGCAGGAGCTCGCATGCCATGACCAGCGCCGCCTGCGCGTCCGTGGGAACGCGACGAGTGTGGGACGATGAGCTGGCCGGGATCAGCAACGGAGTGGTGGTGCGGCCTTCCCGCTGCACCGAGGGGTGCAGCGAGGATGCTTGCTGCTCGTTCCTCACCGGGCCGGTGGCGGCATTGGCGGTAGGCGAAGGAGAACGACGGGGAGGCCCGCTGATAGGGGCCTTGCGAGCGACGCGGGCAGCGAGGGTGCCCCGGCGCTCAGTGCGAGCTTGACGAGCATCCGCCATGGATGCGAGGAAGTGATGGGACGCGGATTGACGGAAGGAAAGCTTCGGCGCACCCCTACATGGCGTGCCAATTGTCGGATTTCGGGTTCCGGCAAAACCCTTGAGGTTCGAACACTGGGGTACGCACGAAGATCTCCCCCTACCTAATCGAGCCCTCTGCCTCACCGCGATCTCAAAGCTTAGCTCGATGAACTCGCAACACAAGAGACACGAGGTTTATACTGGTTCGGGCCACCGATGTGGTGTAATACCCTACTCCAGTGTGGTGTGGTGGATTGCCTCTTGGGCTGAGGATGAATAGTACAAGGGAAGAACAACCTCTTGAGGAGAGGTGTTCTTGTGCTTGGTGAGTGTGAGGATGGAGTGGATCCAGTCCGAGATCAGATCACGTCAGGTGCCTCCTACTGTGGTGGCTAGTCCTATTTATAGAGGCCTTGGTTCTCTTCCCAAATATTGAGCGGGAAGGGATCCCACAACGGCCAATTTAAAGGGGGACAGCTAGTACAAGCTATCCTGACTAAAGGTGGTCTTCACCTACCAAAGGCTCTGGTGGTGACTCCGTCTTGGGCTCCACGGTGACCTCCGTCCTGCCGTCCTGCTGGTCTTGGTCTTGTCGCACCGATATGGAAACCTTTGCATGATGCCTCGATACTCCTCGCCCGCGCTTGCCTCCTTAGCACCAAAGAGGAAACGAGGACACTGTGCGGGCTGGCGCCCGCCTGGCGCCCGCCTGGTCTTGGTCGTCATGGCTTGAGTCATGGGAACCTCGCGAGGTTCGCCTTGCCTTGATCTCTCCGCCCCTCGCAAGCCAACCTGGTGAGGCCGCCCCTGAGGAGGTCTTGCATCATCCGCCTTGCGAGGCTTGGCCCCTCGCGAGGGTCTTGAGCGTCTGCTGGTGAAGACGGGCCGTACTGGGACGCAGGTAGAGCCACGCCATGGGCCGCAGGCAGGCAAGTCTGGGGACCCCCTTTCCCAGGACGCCAATAGTTCAAGGCCGTTCTTCAGCCGCCAGGACATTTGTCCATCTGTCGTTGAGCAGATCTTGGTCAGCTTGAAGCTGCTGCTGCTTCTTTTTTAGGCTTCTTGCCGTGGCAATTAGCCGGTGCTTAAAGCGCTCTTGTTCGAGGGGTTCCTTAGGTATGATGAAATCTTCGTTGCCGAGGCTCACCTCGTCCTTGGAGAGTGGTAGATAGTTGCTATCCTCCGAGTCTTCGTTCCCTGCTTGCTCATCAGGGTCAACCTGCCCGTCCTCCCGATCATCCTGTTCGGATGTTGGTTCGATGGGGTCTTCTTTGTCTTCGGAGTTCTCCGGAGTATCATTTTCTCCGGTGCCGGTATTGCTGCCTTTTCCGCAACACGATTTAGAGCGGCGCCGCTGACGTCGACGCTTCGGTGGTATCTCAGGAGGTTCGTCCTCGATTGGGTCCTCCTCCTTATCGTCATCGCCTTCTTTAGGTGTGTCCACCATGTACACATCATACGAGGAAGTGTCCGTCCAGCGTCCGGTGAACGGCGTGTTTCGGGCCTCCTCCTCTCTGGCATTGTCGTCCATACCGTCAATGTCTTCGGAGGCGTAATCAAGCATGTCGGTTAGATCCTCGACAGTGGCTATAAAGTGGGTGATGGGCAGGAAGTAAAGTTCCTTATTTCCATCCCCTAGTCCGGGCTGGGCGCAATTCGAAAGTGGTTCCTCTGTAATGGCGAGTGACCGCATTAGGTCCAGAGCCTCGTTCAAGAGCGAGGTTTGGGCAGGAACAAAAGTTCCCTGGCCGAGCCCGCATGATGCAGGCTGCGAGGGTCCATGGCTAGTGTTCGGAAAAGAGTCCGACTTTATGATGAGTGTCGGTGACACTATTTCCTTCGGTTTTCCTGTATTGAGCTCTGCAGCCGCAGAGAGTCCGGTGGGCTCTAGTCTCCCGTCTTCGGACCTGGTGACACGCTCCGAATCTAAGGCCGGAGCGGTGGTTGGGGCCATGATCCCTTGGAAGATCAAGTCTCCTCGAACATCGACGAAATAGTTCAGATTTCCAAAACTGATTTGATGGCCAGGGGCGTAGCTGTCGATCTACTCCAGGTGGCCAACTGAGCTGGCACGGAGTGCGAAGCCGCCGAATACGAAGATCTTTCCAGGGAGAAAAATCTCGCTCCCGATAGCATTGTTGTAGATGATCGATGGACCATCGAGCCTTTCGATGACTGCACAGCCGAACTCTCAATGAAAGCACAAATGTCAGTGTCAAAACCGGCAGATCTCGGGTAGGGGGTCCTGAACTGTGCGTCTAAGGATCAAAGGTAACAGGAGGCAGGGGACACAATGTTTACCCAGGTTCGGGCCCTCTTGATGGAGGTAATACGCTACTTCCTGCTTGATTGACTTTGATGAGTATAAGGGTTACAAGAGTTGATCTACCTCGAGATCGTAATGGCTAAACCCTAGATGTCTAGCATGTATGATTATGATTGCCTCTACAGACTAAACCCTCCGGTATATATAGACACCGGAGGGGGCTAGGGTTGTACAGAGTCAGTTTACAGAGAAAGGAATCTTCATATCCGCACGCCAAACTTGCCTTCCACGGCAAGGAGAGTCCCATCTGGACACGGGGGTAAGCCTTTCATCTTGTATCTTCACGGCCCATGAGTCCGGCCCATGTCGCATAGCCCGGACGCCCGAGGACCCCCTAATCCAGGACTCCCTCAGCCCCTCGCGAGGGTCTTGAGTGGTTGTTGATGAAGATGGGCCGTACCAGGCCGCTGACTGAGCCAAGCCCTGGGCCACAGGCAGGCAAGTCTGGGTACCCCGATTCCCAGGACGCCGACAGCTATAAATAGCCCACCCCCTACACCATAAATTGGTGGCTGCTCAGAGTTAGTGCGCGGCTTTTGTCGTTTGAGAGCAACCCACCTCCGAAGCATTTTAGAGAGAGATCCTTGCGAGGACAAAGCCCAAAACACCCAGAGCCAAAGAGTGTTAGGCATCACTGAAGTCCTTCTGTCCGCGTGACCTAAAGACTTGTTACACTTGAGGACTGTGAATCCTCCAGCCAGTTAGGCGTCGCGTTCTGAGCATCCAAGAGTCATTGTGGATCGCCGGTGAACGAAGTCTGCGAAGGTTTGGAAGTCTACCTTGAAGACTTACCAGAGTGATTGGGCGAGGACTAGGTGTCCTTAGCTCAAGGGGAATAAGGTGAAGACGCGGTCTTCTGAGTAAAATCTCAACCTCCCTAACCAGACGTACAGTTGTCACAACAACTAGAACTGGTCTACCAAATCCTTGTCTTCACCAAGCAACTGGTTCTATCCTCCACTTCCCTTTACTTTATAGTTTGTCTTCGTGAAGTCATTTCCTGCTTGTCTGATCTGATTGACTTCACTGAGTGAAGACTATTTACTGTTTGGCTTCATACTGTCTTCCATCCTGATCCATACTACTTAGCTGCTGATAGTCTTCGTGCTTTCACTACATTGCTTACTTGACTATGGCTGGTCTAATGTAGTATACCTTCCGCTGCATATCAATAGGTTCAATTCTACTGTTTGTCTTCAAGGACCTCATGTTTTGAAGACTTCCATAAAAATCGCCTATTCACCTCCCCTCTAGTCAATAACTAGCACTTTCAATTGGTATCAGAGCAAGGTGCTCCCTTGTTTTGTGTGATTCGGTTTAACCACCTGGAATTTTAGCTATGTCAACTGCAGGGATAATCAAGGTCTCCGCTGCGTGCCCAGTCTTCGATGGCACTAATTACCCCTACTGGAAGAATAAGATGCGCGTGCATCTTGAAGCCACTGATGTCGACCTCTGGTATGTTGTCAAGAATGGCGTTCCCAAGGTCGGTGAAGGTGTCACCGCTGCTGATGTCAAGAGGTTCATTCAACTGGATTCGACTGCCAAGAACATCATCTGTGGTCATCTGACCAAAGGATAGTGTCGGGGATATACCCCGCGGTATGACCCGGCCGGAGTTATGACCCGGCTGGGACCTGGTATTTCATTGGTAAACCGCCCGAGGACTGACGACTCACTGATGACCCGGCCGAGCCTGGTGACCCATTGGTAAGCCGGCAGATAGTCTCTGACCTGGCAGACAGTTGTAAGCCGACAGATACTCTTTAACCCGGTGGACAGTTGTAAGCCGGCAGATAGTTATAACCCGGCATATGGTTACGACCTGGCAGACAGTTATAACCCGACAGACAGAGTCGCCTGGGGTTAATAAGCCCGAGACGTTAAGAAGCCCAAGACGTTAAGAAGCCCATGGAGAGAAGCCCGTGATGAGAAGTCAGAGTAGTTTAAGTCTTGATCCGACTAGGACTCTGCATGTAACCCGCCCCTTCAACTTATATAAGGAGGGGCAGGGCACCTGAAGAGGGGGGAGGATCTTGAAGGCTAGACACAACTAAAGGGGAGCCGGCTTATACAGCAACTCCATGAGGAGCGTAACGAGATCTAGCCACAAACAACATGTAGGGTTATTACCGGATGATGTTTCCCGGGGCCCGAAGCTGTCTAAACCCTTATCTTGAATGTTAATCCTCCTCGCGTTTCTCATCCCGATCAACCCGTCTCAAGCTACCACATAGATGCGTTGGCCTCACGACTAAGTCCTCACACTAGGACATCTGTCGTGAAAAATCCACAACAGACAGTATGGCCGTCTGAGTGCACTGGAAACTGCGAAGCTGGTCTGGGACTGGCTCTCCAAGGTCAACGAAGGCGTCACAACTCAGAGAGATTCAAGGATTGATGTTCCTCGCAACCTCTTCAACTGCTTTAAGAGAAACGACAATGAGAATGTCCAGCTCACATTTGATCGCCTCACTGATATCACAAATGTGCTTCGCACACTTGGCACCACTGAGATCACCAAGCACGAAATCGTCAAGAAGCTCGTGAGATCACTTGACAGCTCATTCGACACCCTGGCCCTGATGATACAAGAACGTCCTGACTTCAAAGATCTTGATCCGTCTGACATACTTGAGAGGCTCAACACACATGAGTTCCAGTTATCTGAGAAGAGAGACATCTATGGTCCCAACTATGGCCGAACCCGTGCTTTGAGGCAAAAGTTGTCTCCTCATCTGAAGAAGAATCTGATTGCAGTTCTGGCGATCCTGAAGACATTGGAAAGGAGCTAGCTATGCTCGTCAAGAAGTTCCAGAAGTTCTCCAAGAAGAAACATTTCAGAAAGTCTTCAAGATCCAGCTCAAGAAATGATGAAGCTTCCTCTCGTGACCACAAGAAGAGAAAATGCCACAAATGCAAGAAACCTGGTCACTACATCTCTGAGTGTCCTCAATGGGACAATGAATCTAATAAGAAGAAGAAGAGCAAGGAATATGATTCTGACGACAAGAAGAAGAAGCAATCCTCAAAGTTATCTCTAAAGTCTTCATCAAAGTCTTCATCACACAAGAAGAGCTCATCTAGCAAGGCTCGTGCGTTTGTTGGCAAGGAGATGGATTCAGAGGAGGAGTCTGCTTCTGAGGAGGCGGAGGTGGAGTCTGAGGAGGAATCCGATTCAGGCGTGGCAAGCCTGGCTCTAGCTTCAGCTTACGTCGCCAAGTCCATCTTCAACACCGAAGACAATGGCCTCGTCGCCGATGCTGATGCCGATGATGAGGATGACTCTGCTCCGACCTACTGCTTCATGGCACGTGGTGCCAAGGTAAACTCACGCGATGCCTACTTTCAAAGATCCAGTGAAGATGACTCTGAATGTGAATCCAAACCTAGCTACAAAACACTTACTAAAATTGTAACTGAACAACAAACTGCTATGGAACATATTCAAAAGTTGTTAGACAAAAGCGATGACCTATTGGACGCGGAAATTACCCGAACTCAGTCCTTAATTGAAGATATTAAAAATCTTCACGTTAAGTACGAGGAACTTGAAAGTCGTCATGAAACTATCAGCTACTCATGAGAAGCTTTCCTATGATTATCTTCAAAGGAAGCAAGAACTTGAGAACCTAAGAGCGTCTCATGAAGATCTTCAAAAGGAGAACGATTCACTCCGCGCGCAACAGATCAGCTCCGCTCAAGAAGACTTTGAGCCACCATGTCTAAAATTTCTTGAGCGTGATAATGTTGTCTCTGTTGCTGAATGTTCTACTGCTGCTACTGTTGCAATATCTTCAACTGCTGATGTGGTAACTAACCCCTCTTCTAAGGATACCACTACTATTGCTGATGAGAATGCGAGGTTGAAGACTTTGCTCGAAACAGGGATGTACAAAAGCCTTAAAGGGCATCAGACACTATGTGATGTCCTCAAGAAACAAATTTTGAACCGAAACCCTAGGGAAGAGGGTGTTGGGTTCGAGAGGAAAATGAATGTTGATGGTTCATACAGGAAGCCTGAGCAGTACCCCAAAACCACATGGGTTGCTGCAAAGGGACCTTCAGTGGATCCATCTACCTTATCTGGCTTCACTTGTGCTAACTTGATTATTATTATTTTGACCTGGAACTCGATTATTATTGATGAATCCTTTGATGCAAACTATAAACTATTTAAGAATCAGAATGGTGAAGTGTTTGCCAGGTACATTGGTACTAACTGCAGGAATGGACCACCTTTGATGAAGATCTGGGTGCCAAAAAGTTGTCTTGAGAAGCTTCCTGTGAATGTCATCATGACACCACCTGGGAAGAAGACAAACCCCAGACCAAAGGCTTCATATGGTCCAAAGGCTTCATACAGACAGAGGACCCACCAGGGTCACCCTAACGCCAATGTTTTCCAGGATAACCATACTCGGACTTATGAATATGAGCGTGTTTCATCAAACCGCTATGTTCATAAGACCAAGAACTTTACTGCCTATTCTTATGAGTATTATTCACCTCCTGCAAGGCTATTTGCTAGGGCTCCACAGCCAAAGTTCTCAGATGCTGCACTTAGACTCATTGCTTCTAAGCCACCCCAGAAGATGTGGGTGGTTAAGAAAAATTAACTCTGTTTTGCAGGGAAAGGTCTCCAGCCGGAAATCAAAGGCTTCTGATGCTTATGCTGGGGACCTAAAACATCTTGTGGGACGCAAGATAAAATGCCAAAATGGTCTTACTATGTATTTCGTCCCAGGATTCCCTGACAACCATCCTATCTACCCTAACAAGGATCTGAACCTTGACAGTATGCTTGTTCGTCAAATGTTTATGCTTCACATTTCCCTTGGTGAAGCCTATCCCCCAAACTGCACTGTAGGGTACAACACCGAAGGCTTCTGAGTGGATTATGGACAGTTGATGTACTAACCACATGACTGGTGATCAAAGTCTTCTTATGGATTCAACCCTACATCCGTCTGACAAAAGTCAAATCACATTTGCTAACACTGGTAAAAGCAAGGTATTGAGCCTAGGTAGAGTTGCCATCTCAAAGGATCAGCACATGGATAAAGTGATGCTTGTTGAATCCCTTGGTTTCAACTTAATGTCTGTCTCAATGCTTTGTGATCTGAACATGATTGTGATATTTGGAAAATATCGTTGCCTTGTGCTTATGGAATCTGACAAATCTCTATTCTTCGAAGGATATCGAAAAGACGATCTGTATATAGTAGCACTACAAAAAAAATACACTTCCGTGACGATACGTGTTTGTCACAGTACGTCACGTTTTCTGTCATGCATGTACATCCATGACAAATTTATGACAGAATCAAGATAGTCATACCTGTGCTGTCGTAGAAGTGTTCCATGACATTACCAAAATTATCATCATGGAAGTGTCCACTTCCATGATGATAAATCGCGTGTCACAGAAGTGATTTCGTCAAGGCCGACCGACACGTGGCATCCACCGTAACGGAACGTCGTTAAGCTATCGGGTCCGGTTTTGGATCCGATAACCCGTTAACAGCCCCGACCAATGGGGATTTTCCACGTGTAAAATCATCATTGGCTGGAGGAAACACATGTCGGCTCACCGTTGGGACAGATGTCATCCACTCATTGGACCCAAAGCGCCTATGATACGTCGACACGTGGCACGGCCCAACAGAGGCACATTCCTGTGAAAAGGCCAGCCTGTTTGACTTGGTCAAAAGGTGGCGGGCCGGCCCATGGCAAGCCTGTTAACGGCCTGTTCGCATATAGCCCATTTACAGCCCGCTATCCCAGGGCCCGTTTACGGCCTATCCGAATTAGGCCCAGTAGCGTCATCTGGGCCGTCCAATATAATTCTAGCCCGTTTTAACTTCTAGCCCATGTATGGCCCATGATGTCTTTCGGCCCATATGAGGCCCTTAGTAACCCTCGACCCCTTAACGGCCCATGGTAAAACTGGCCCGTAATGAACAGTGTATCACTTTATACCCATTAACGGACCATTATTCCGTTGGGCCGTTTCCAGCCCATGTTATCTTTTGGCCTTCTCAGGGCCCATTTATTCTTGTGCTCATTTCCAGCATTCGGTTACTTCGGGCCCGTTACTGTCATTTTCTGCTTGTGGGCCAAATTCAGCACGTGGTTACAGTCGGCCCGTTTGTGGCCCATTAATACGTTGGGCCGTTTTCATGTTGAAAAAAACCCGTTGGGCTGTTTTCATAGAGTTATCAAATACGGCCTATTAACGGCCCGTTATTGTCCACAAATAGTACGGCCCATGATTGGCGAAATGATGATACGCCCCGTAGAAGGCCCATGGATCCTACGGCCCGTAAAAGGCCCATGGATGGTACGGCCCGTAGAAGGCCCATGGATCCTACGGCCCATATAGAAGGCCAATGGATCCTACGGCCCGTAGAAGGCCCATGGATCATACGGCCCACAAGAGGCCCATGGTTACAACAGTCCGTGTGTTGACATGATTATTTTGGCCTAGTTTCCAAAAATAGGTTATTGTGGCCACTAGAAAAACACAGAAAAAGAACTGCAGTGACTACAAGCAAACGACTAAACAAGACAATAAGGAAATAAATAAGCAAGCAATTAATGCTAGCCTATTACCGCTATTACACATATTACATCCACTGTGCATCAAAGTTCGCCACCAGTGCAAATATAGGGAACAAAGCAGCATATTACATAACTGGCCATCAAAAATTGCCACTAGTGCAAATAAACGCGGCAGCAAAACAAGAGCATAACTGAAACAACTTCAAAAGAGCTCAAGAAACGTGGTATCCACCATGCTGGCAATAAGCTTAGCAAGCTTATTAGCTTTGTCTTGTTTGGCGCTATAATCCTCCAACGCTTGCTGTTGCACCAGAAAGTATGCATCTGAATGCTCCAGGGACTTCCGCAGTCCTTCCACTTCTTGTCGCAGCACAGCTGATCGATGTCTTTCAGCTTGTAGTTGAGAGTCAAGAAACCGAACTGATTCAGACAGTGAGTTTGAATAGCTTGTGCAAGCGGTAGTGGCCAGTAACTCGAACACTAAACCAAGACAGGACTTTGGGGTTGTCTCACTGTCTTTGAGATTGTCTTCCTTAGCTGTTTTATCAGCTTTGTTGGAGACCAACAAGGATGTGTCACTATCCTGAACCTTATCTGCATTACTTCCTTTACCATTGATTAATAAGGCACTCTTCCCCAATATTCTGTCAGCATTCTAAAAGAAGAAACAAGCAGACACATAACAGGTTTAGCATGTACTAGTATATGAAAATCATTTCGGTGAACCAATTCATTAGTAAGGTGGACAGGATTAAACTACCAAGTCTTCTATTGCCAAGTACTAGTACATAATAAAAGCATCAAACAAACATATATCTATGTCCTATGGTCACTGCATTGTCTTGCCAAATCAAATAAGAGACACGGTTCAAATCATACCGGTTCAAGACAAAGCAGAAGTGAAAGAATACAAAGCGTGGGAAACTACACGGCACAACAAGATTTCAGATGGGTACCACGGGTCTACATGTACAACAACACTATTGGCTCTGTTGTGATGCTAGTAATGTGCATGATATGAGAAGTCAACTGTATACACAATTGAAATTGAAATCCATAGAGCTATTGATAAGAGCAAGCCTGTTAAAGAAACATGCGTGAACATACCTGCTGTGCCATTGGAGTTTTGATTGGATCCTTCAATTTAAAAATAAGTTTGTATGAGTAAATACAGTGATACAAGAGCAAAGCAGTATGCACGATAGCAATCATAGTTAAAAAAGGCGCGCCTAAGCGAGCGCTTAAGCGCGCCTAGGCTCTAGGGGTTGGTGAAACGCATTGCGCATAACTACGCTTAATCTGTGCATAACTGCGCATAAGCATGCGCTTTGGTGAGTAAAGCGCAAGGCGGTGGCAAAACGCACAATTAACGCGTAGCGCTTTTTTGAACTATGATAGCAATGGAATCTGAAATTAGAACAGTTGTTCTTCAGGTTTAGGCACTTGTTCTACATGAACAGAGTACAGTAAGACGCAAGAATATAGTACATAAAAATAGAAAATGAGCTCATAGACCTTACCACATTCTTGGTTCGGGACCAGTACAGAACAAGGCGTTCCCAGTCATCGTCCAGTAAATGTGTCAGGAGAACGTAAGGGAATTTGATGAGTTTCTTTGCCGGTGAAGTACGTATTCTTCAGGTAATTCCGATACTGCCACCAAGCATTCTTGAAGATAGCAGAGGTATTAGCACAGGTTACCTCATCCTGAGTTTCCAAATCGGTCCTTCTCTATAGAGAAAAATGGGAAAATTTGCTGTATTATAACCATCATGGAGGTAGGATGTATGGGACAAAGCAAAGTAATTGCCATGAATAACATTACTTACACATAACTCCTGGACAAACACCTGCAACTGACATTTTCCTTCATCTTCAATATAATATTTCCAAGATGGGAAGATACGCACATACGATTTAACAACATCAAATGCGATAGATGCTAAACTACGACTAGCTGGTTGTGCTTCCTCCACAGGAATAGGCGTACTAACTGGTGGAGTTGGGGTTCGCCGTGGTAGTATTGGCCCTTTGGGCACTAGAGCTGCCTTACTAACTACTCTTGTTTGGGAGCTCTGTGGCGGAGATGGTGACGTGTCAACAGGAACTGGGTTACTATCTGCTGGGGTTGGGGTTAGATTGGGTGAAGTTGGTTCTCTGTCCATCGCAATAGGGGTACAATCCGTGAGAGTTTGGGTTATGTGTGGTAGGGCTGGTTCTCGTGCATGTTCTACTGGGGTGCTATCACCACCAAGAGGTAGCACTGTTTTATTTGAAGACCGTGTTTTTAGTCCGCTAGATGCTGGCATCACCCGCTCCAATTCAAATGGCTGATAAACAGGAAACATAGTTGAATGTACATACATTGTATGAGAGACAAATGCAATAGATAGTGTGGAAAAAAGAGGGCATGAAATAGTTGACATGTATATTGTTTAACTAAAATGGATAGCATGACATACTTTCACATATATGATGTCTATCTAAACTGGATAGCATAGCATAACATAATTCAAAGATATGATGAATAACTAAACAGGATCGCATGACATAATTCACCTACATGTTATCTAAGTAATCAGGTTCACATCATTTAATTCACATATGTGATTTATATGCTAAACAGAGGGCATTAGATATGTGATACGTCTCCAACGTATCTATAATTTTTGATTGTTCCATGCTATTATATTATCTGTTTTGGATGTTTATGGGCTTTATTAAACACTTTTATATTACTTTTGGGACTAACCTATTGACCCAGAGCCCAGTGCCAGTTCCTGTTTTTCCCTTGTTTCAGTGTTTCGAAGAAAAGGAATATCAAACGGAGTCGAAACGGAATGAAACCTTCTGGAGAAGTTATTTTTGGAAAGAAAGCAACCCGGGAGACTTGGAGTCCATGTAAAGAAAGCAATGAGGAAGGCACGAGGCAGGGGGCGCGCCCACCCCCCTGGGCACGCCCTCCACCCTCATGGGCCCCTCGTGGCTCCCCTGACGTATTTCTTCCTCCTATATATACCAATATACCCTAAAACCTTCGGGGAACAGAATAGATCGGGAGTTCCGCCGCCGCAAGCCTCTGTAGCCACCAAAAACCAATCGAGACCCTGTTCCAGCACGCTGCCGGAGGGGGGAACCCTCACCGGTGGCCATCTTCATCATCCCGGCGTTCTCCATGACGAGGAGGGAGTAGTTCACCCTCGGGGCTGAGGGTATGTACCAGTAGCTATGTGTTTGATCTCTCTCTCTCTCTCGTGTTCTTGAGGTGATTCAATCTTGATGTATCGCGAGCTTTGCTATTATAGTTGGATCTTATGTTGCTTCTCCCCCTCTACTCTCTTGTAATGAATTGAGTTTTCCCTTTGAAATAATCTTATCGGATTGAGTCTTTAATGATTTGAGAACACTTGATGTATGTCTTGCCGTGCGTATCTGTGGTGACAATGGGATATCACGTGATTCACTTGATGTATGTTTTGGTGATCAACTTGCGGGTTCCGCCCATGAACCTATGCATAGGGGTTGGCACACATTTTCGTCTTGACTCTCCGTTAGAAACTTTGGGGCACTCTTTGAGGTTCTATGTGTTGGTTGAATAGATGAATCTGAGATTGTGTGATGCATATCGTATAATCATACCCACGGATACTTGAGGTGACATTGGAGTATCTAGGTGACATTAGGGTTTTGGTTGATTTGTGTCTTAAGGTGTTATTCTAATATGAACTCTAGGGCTGTTTGTGACACTTGTAGGAATAGCCCAATGGATTGATCGGAAAGAATAACTTTGAGGTGGTTTCGTACCCTACAATAATCTCTTTGTTTGTTCTCCGCTATTAGTGACTTTGGAGTGACTCTTTGTTGCATGTTGAGGGATAGTTATATGATCCAATTTTGTTATTATTGTTGAGAGAACTTGCACTAGTGAAGGTATGAACCCTAGGCCTTGTTTCAATGCATTGCAATACCGTTTACGCTCACTTTTACCACTTGTTACCTTACTATTTTTATATTTTCAGATTACAAAAACCTTTATCTACCATCCATATTGCACTTGTATCACCATCTCTTTGCCGAACTAGTGCACCTATACAATTTACCATTGTATTGGGTGTGTTGGGGGCACAAGAGACTCTTTGTTATTTGGTTGCAGGGTTGCTTGAGAGAGACCATCTTCATCCCACGCCTCTCACGGATTGATAAACCTTAGGTCATCCACTTGAGGGAAATTTGCTACTGTCCTACAAACCTCTGCACTTGGAGGCCCAACAACGTCTACAAGAAGAAGGTTGCGTAGTAGACATCAAGCTCTTTTCTGGCGCCCTTGCCGGGGAGGTGAGTGCTTGAAGGTATATCTTTAGATCTTGCAATCGAATCTTTTTTCTTTTCTTGTTTTATCACTAGTTTAGTCTATAAAAGAAAACTACAAAAAAATTGGAATTGAGGGTACCTCATATGCTTCATCTTTTTAATGTCTTTCGTGAGAATGATGGAAAGGAAAATTGTGCTCAATTGCTAGAAGAAGAATGCATTAAAATGTTTGGTACTAGACATTTGTATGATGAGTATGATTGCAATGTTGTTAGTATGAATTCCTTGAATATCCGTGATGCTAATGATATGCAAAGCCACAAGCTTGGGGAAGCTATGTTTGATGAAGATGATATTTTTTGTCCCCCAAGCTTTGATGAGCAAATTTACTATGATGAAAGCATGCCTCCTATATATGATGATTATTGTGATGACACATATGCTTTAAAGAATAATGATAACCATGAAACTTGTCATCTTGATTTTAATTTTCAATCATATGATAGTTATTTTGTTGAGTTTGCTCCCACTATTCTGAATGAGAAGAAGTTTGCTTATGTGGAGAGTAATAAAATTTCTATGCTTGTGGATCATGAAAAGAAATGTGATGGTTATATTGTTGAATTCATTAATGATGCTACTAAAAATTATTATGAGAGAGGATCATATGCTTCTACATATCTCAATAATATCAAGTTTCCCCTCTATGTGCTTAAAGTTTTGAAGTTATGCTTGTTTTGCCTTCCTATGCTAGTTGATTATTGTTCCCATAAGTTGTTTGATCAAAAAATCCCTATGCATAGGAAGTGGGTTAGACTTAAATATGCTAGTCATATTCTTCATGATGTTGTCTATATGTTTCAATTCTTATCTTTTATGTGAGCATCATTGAAATCGTCATGCCTAGCTAGGGGCATTAAACGATAGCGCTTGTTGGGAGGCAACCCAATTTTATTTTAGTTTCTTGATTTTTGGTTCTGTTTAGGAATAAATAATCCATCTAGATTCTGTTTAGATGTGGTTTTATGTTTTAATTAGTGTTTGTGCCAAGTAGAACCTTTGGGAAGACTTCAGTGAAGTCTTTATGATCAGGCTGTAAAAAACAGAAACTTTAGCGCTCACGAGATTAGCTAAAACTTTTTAATGGAGAGTTCTATTTAGTTGATTATTTTTTCAGATTATTACTAGAAAAATTCCTCAGGTCCACCAGTTTATTTTAGAAGTTTTGGAGTTCCAGAAGTATACGTTGGATAAGATTACTACAGACTGTTCTGTTTTGACAGATTCTGTTTTCATTGTGTTGCTTGCTTATTTTGATGTATCTATGGCTAGTAAAATAGTTTATAAACCATAGAGAAGTTGTAATACAGTAGATTTAACACCAATATAAATAAAGAATGAGTTCATTACAGTACCTTGAAGTGGTGTTTTGTTTTCTTTCGCTAACGGAGCTTACGAGTTTTCTGTTGAGTTTTGTGTTGTGAAGTTTTCAAGTTTTGGGTAAAGATTCGATGGACTATGGAATAAAGAGTGGCAAGAGCCTAATCTTGGGGATGCCCAAGGCACCCCAAGGTAATATTAAAGGATAACCAAGAGTCTAAGCTTGGGGATGCCCCGGAAGGCATCCCCTCTTTCGTCTTCGTTCATCGGTAACTTTACTTGGAGCTATATTTTTATTCACCACATGATATGTGTTTTGCTTGGAGCGTCATTTTATTTTCTTTTGTTTTGCTTTCTGTTTAAATAAAATACTAAGATCTGAAATTATTAAATGGGAGAGTCTTCACATAGTTGTATAATTATTTAACTACTCATTGATCTTCACTCATATCGTTTTGGAGTAGTTTGTCGTTTGCTCTAGTGCTTCACTTATATCTTTTAGAGCACAATGGTGGTTTTATTTTGAAGAAATAGATGAACTATCATGCTTCACTTATATTATTTTGAGAGTCTTAAACAGCATGGTAATGTGATTAATCCTAATATGCTAGGTATTCAAGACTAGTAAAAACTTTCTTACGAGTGTGTTGAATACTAAGAGAAGTTTGATGCTTGATGATTGTTTTGAGATATGGAGATGGTGATATTAGAGTCATGCTAGTTGAGTATTTGTGGATTTGAGTAATACTTGTTCTAAAGTTTGTGATTCCCGTAGCATGCACGTATGGTGAACCGTTATGTGATGAAGTCGGAGCATGATTTATTTATTGATTGTCTTCCTTATGAGTGGCGGTCGGGGACGAGCGATGGTCTTTTCCTACCAATCTATCCCCCTAGGAGCATGCGCGTAGTACTTTGTTTCAATAACTAATAAATTTTTGCAATAAGTATATGAGTTCTTTATCATTAATGTTGAGTCCATGGATTATACGCACTTTTCCTCCTTCCACCATTGCTAGCCTCTCTAATACCGCACACTTTTCGCCGGTATCATACACCCACCATATACCATCCTCAAAACAGCCACCATACCTACCTATCATGGCATTTCCATAGCCATTCCGAAATATATTGCCATGCAACTTACCACAGTTCCGTTTACTATGACATGCTCCATCATTGTCATATTGCTTTGCATGATCATGTAGTTGACATTGTATTTGTGGCAAAGCCACCGTTAATAATTCGTTCATACATGTCACTCTTGATTCATTTCATATCCCGGTACACCGCCGGAGGCATTCATATAGAGTCATATTTTTTTTCTAAGTATCGAGTTGTAATTGTTGAGTTGTAAGAAAATAAAAGTGTGATGATCATCATTTTTAGAGCATTGTCCCAAGTGAGGAAAGGATGATGGAGACTATGATTCCCCCACAAGTCGGGATGAGACTCCGGACAAAAAAAAAGAGGCCATAAAAAAAGAAGAGAAAAAATTCCCAAACAAAAAAAATGATGAGAGAAAAAGAGAGAAGGGACAATGCTACTATCCTTTTACCACACTTGTGCTTCAAAGTAGCACCATGATCTTCATGATATAGAGTCTCCTATGTTGTCACTTTCATATACTAGTGGGAATTTTTCATTATAGAACTTGGCTTGTATATTCCAATGATGGACTTCCTCAAAATGCCCTAGGTCTTCGTGAGCAAGCGAGTTTCTTTTGTTGAGCTTTCATACACTTATAGCTCTAGTGCATCCGTTGCATGGCAATCCCTACTCACTCACATTGATATCTATTGATGGGCATCTCCATAGCCCGTTGATACGCCTAGTTGATGTGAGACTATCTTCCCCTTTTTGTCTTCTCCACAACCACCATTCTATTCCTCCTATAGTGCTATGTCCATGGCTCACGCTCATGTATGGCGTGAAGATTGAAAAAGTTTGAGAACATCAAAAGTATGAAACAATTGCTTGGCTTGTCATCGGGGTTGTCCATGATTTAAATACTTTGTGTGGTGAAGATAGAGCATAGCCAGACTATATGATTTTTTAGGGATAGCTTGCTTTGGCCATGTTACTTTGAGAAGACATGATTGCTTTGTTAGTATGCTTGAAGTATTATTGTTTTCATGTCAATATTAAACTTTTGTTTTGAATCTTACGGATCTGAATATTCTTGCCACAATAAAGAAGATATCATTGATAAATATGTAAGGTAGCATTCCACATCAAAAATTCTGTTTTATCATTTACCTACTCAAGGATGAGCAGGAATTAAGCTTGGGGATGATGATACGTCTCCAACGTATCTATAATTTTTTATTGTTCCATGCTATTATATTATCTGTTTTGGATGTTTATGGGCTTTATTAAACACTTTTATATTACTTTTGGGACTAACCTATTGACCCAGAGCCCAGTGCTAGTTCCTGTTTTTTCCCTTATTTCAGTGTTTCGAAGAAAAGGAATATCAACCGGAGTCGAAACGGAATGAAACCTTCTGGAGAAGTTATTTTTGGAAAGAAAGCAACCCGGGAGACTTGGAGTCCACGTCAAGAAAGCAACGAGGAAGGCACGAGGCAGGGGGTGCGCCCACCCCCCTGGGCGCGCCCTCCACCCTCGTGGGCCCCTCGTGGCTCCCCTGACGTATTTCTTCCTCCTATATATACCAATATACCCTAAAACCTTCGGGGAACAGAATAGATCGGGAGTTCCGCCGCCGCAAGCCTCTGTAGCCACCAAAAACCAATCGGGACCCTGTTCCGGCACCCTGCCGGAGGTGGGAACCCTCACCGGTAGCCATCTTCATCATCCCGGCGTTCTCCATGACGAGCAGGGAGTAGTTCACCCTCGAGGCTGAGGGTATGTACCAGTAGTTATGTGTTTGATCTCTCTCTCTCTCATGTTTTTGTGGTGATTCGATCTTGATGTATCGCGAGCTTTCCTATTATAGTTGGATCTTATGTTGCTTCTCCCCCTCTACTCTCTAGTAATGAATTGAGTTTTCCCTTTGAAGTAATCTTATTGGATTGAGTCTTTAATGATTTGAGAACACTTGATGTATGTCTTGCCGTGCGTATCTGTGGTGACAATGGGATATCACGTGATTCACTTGATGTATGTTTTGGTGATCAACTTGTGGGTTCCGCCCATGAACCTATGCATAGGGGTTGGCACACATTTTCGTCTTGACTCTCCGTTAGAAACTTTGGGGCACTCTTTGAGGTTCTATGTGTTGGTTGAATAGATGAATCTGAGATTGTGTGATGCATATCGTATAATCATACCCACGGATACTTGAGGTGACATTGGAGTATCTAGGTGACATTAGGGTTTTGGTTGATTTGTGTCTTAAGGTGTTATTCTGGTATGAACTCTAGGGCTGTTTGTGACACTTATAGGAATAGCCCAATGGATTGATCGGAAAGAATAACTTTGAGGTGGTTTCGTACCCTACAATAATCTCTTCGTTTGTTCTCCGCTATTAGTGACTTTGGAGTGACTCTTTGTTGCATGTTGAGGGATAGTTATATGATCCAATTATGTTATTATTGTTGAGAGAACTTGCACTAGTGAAAGTATGAACCCTAGGCCTTGTTTCAACGCATTGCAATACCATTTACGCTCACTTTTACCACTTGTTACCTTGCTGTTTTTATATTTTCAGATTACAAAAACCTTTATCTACCATCCATATTGCACTTGTATCACCATCTCTTCGCCGAACTAGTGCACCTATACAATTTACCATTGTATTGGGTGTGTTGGGGACACAAGAGACTCTTTGTTATTTGGTTGCATGGTTGCTTGAGAGAGACCATCTTCATCCTACGCCTCCCACGGATTGATAAACCTTAGGTCATCCACTTGAGGAAAATTTGCTACTGTCCTACAAACCTCTGCACTTGGAGGCCCAACAACGTCTACAAGAAGAAGGTTGCGTAGTAGACATCAAGCTCTTTTCTGGCACCGTTGCCGGGGAGGTGAGTGCTTGAAGGTATATCTTTAGATCTTGCAGTCGAATCTTTTTGTTTCTTGTTTTATCACTAGTTTAGTCTATGAAAGAAAACTACAAAAAAATGGAATTGAGGGTACCTCATATGCTTCATCTTTTTAATGTCTTTCGTGAGAATGATGGAAAGGAAAATTGTGCTCAATTGCTAGAAGAAGAATGCATTAAAATGTTTGGTACTAGACCTTTGTATGATGAGCATGATTGCAATGTTGTTAGTATGAATTCCTTGAATATCCGTGATGCTAATGATATGCAACGCCACAAGCTTGGGGAAGCTATGTTTGATGAAGATGATATTTTTTGTCCCCCAAGCTTTGATGAGCAAATTTACTATGATGAAAGCATGCCTCCTATCTATGATGATTATTGTGATGACACGTATGCTTTAAAGAATAATGATAACCATGAAACTTGTCATCTTGATTTTAATTTTCAATCATATGATAGTTATTTTGTTGAGTTTGCTCCCACTATTTCAAATGAGAAGAAGTTTGCTTATGTGGAGAGTAATAAAATTTCTATGCTTGTGGATCATGAAAAGAATGCCGCGCAAAACTGCATGACATTGTATTGCCGCGCAAAACTCTTCTCTTTTCTCTACATGTTCAGCATGACTGTGTACAATATCTAACATGCATACGAAAAAATATGGTGCGATTATGTAAGGAGAGCATGCAGAAATTTAGAGTGATGGTAACAACCAGTGGATGGATCCTAAAATAATGATAGCAGGCTCCTACAACCACACAAAGTTCCCTACGACACCTACCTGTAACTAAAGTAATTCTGTAAGGGCTCATTTGGCTTGCATGATTCTAAAAACGCAGGGATAGGAAAAACACCGGAATAGGATAGGAATGCACATGGTAAACAGAGCATTTGTAAACACAGGATTTCTGTCAACTTGAGTGTTTGGTTTACAGGAATTGGAAGAGCAGAGGAATGCAAAGAAACATGGCCAAAATAAAGTGAAACCATATGAAAGCGTGTACAGTTAGAATGTTATTCTGCCACTAATGCACTTGGTCTTGTTTTCATGCATAGGATTTTGAAAAGTAGGTCCAGGTGGATGTTTTGCTTCATCCTTTCAACAAAATGCATGAATAATTGAATAGTAGAATGCCATTGGAAAATTCCCTATTGCTATGTTTTTACGTTGAACCAAAATAGCCCTAATGGATCGACATGAATGTATAGTAATAAGTGATTTAACAAGTGTACAACCTCTTTGCCGTAGCCGTGTCGACCTCGGCATCATTGGGTTGGTCGCTGAAGCAGTTGAGGCAGAGGTGGCTGTCGGAGGTGTGGACGAAGATCTGAGGAATCTGTAGACGGCGTCCAGGGCACTGCTCTATTGTGATGGATCGTTCTGTCGTTGGAGCAGCCCCGGTGAGCCGTAAGACGTCAAGGCTGAAGCAGCACAAGACAGACATCGTCAATCTCAAGTGGGATTCTAATAGCATCTCCAATAGATGATGTAAACAGATGTAAAATGTACATCACCAAAAACCACCTGACTACAACAGATGAGGTAAAAACTGTTGACTCTGAACTTAACTATCGAAACTGAACTTTACTGTGGAATCTGAATGTTACTGTCGAAACTGAACGCAATGGTAGGAGAGAGGCACTTGACATGTAGTTTAGGGAGGGCCTGCAGTTCATCTTCAACCTGCACCCCCCTGAGCCGCCAGCTACAACCGGCCGAACCACCGGCCCCAGCGCCGCCTCGCCGCCCCGAAACAACTCCCCACCACCGGTCCGCCGCCGCCCCGGCCAGCCCTATAGGCCCCCCGCCCCCACCCTGAACCCTACGATAGATAGTGGGGTACCTCTCCGGCAAGCCCCCGTCCGTGCTGCGGGTGGTTCTTCCTTAACTTCGGTGAGCCCCCCACCCCCTGAAAATCGACTAACCCAAAAGTCGATTCAGTCGACTGAAGCGTAGCTAAATCGGAGAAGAGCAGCAGCTCGAGCGAGGGGGAGAGCAGCAGCAGCAGCGCGAGCGAGAGCCGGAGCAGCAACAGCTGGGCGAGCGAGCGATCGAGCGAGAGCCGGAGCAGCAGCTGCAG
The DNA here is from genome assembly GCF_018294505.1 of Triticum aestivum. Taxonomy (NCBI): domain Eukaryota; kingdom Viridiplantae; phylum Streptophyta; class Magnoliopsida; order Poales; family Poaceae; genus Triticum; species Triticum aestivum. Next base: position 327,439,273 of record NC_057796.1, on the reverse strand, counting down.
ACCTGGCTGGTATGGACGCCGCCGCTGAAGGGGCCTCGCACTGGGGGAGAGCCTCTGTGGAGATGTCGCCCGTGGCGCCGGCTTCAAGGTAGCCGCTCCATGGGGGTGCGGGATGGAGCACCGTCGGCGCCGAGAGGTCGAGTTAAGGAGAAGGTGCGATGCGATGAGTGTACAACCTCTTTGGTGGCGCCGAGTAGGCCTCGACTTCGGCCGAGGAGTCGGTGAGGATACTGCGGTTCCGGTGGAGCAGGTTAAGGCGGCGCTGTGGGGATGGAGCAGCCGCGATAGACGAGGCGATCGTCGGAGCAGCTCCTTGGAGGTGGAGGACGGGGCGGCTGAACCGGCGGGACGACGAGATGGACGACGGATCCTCATCCGGGAGGTGGACGAGGGACATCGAGCTGTTGCGGTGGACGAAGTCGTCGGGGCAGAGGCTCCGGCTGGGCAGCGGTGAGGTGGCAGACGGAGGAGGGTGGGGTTTCGCGGCTGGAGCGGAGAGGTTATGGCGGCCCGGGATTTCGAATGGCAAAAAGAAGGCGATGGGAGGGGGTGAACCTTGACTTAGGGACGTGCTTGTCCAAAATGTAGGGTGTGTTACAAAAGTACCCCCCACCGATTTGAACTAGCGGCCCTTTCGGCTCAGGGTTAGAAGGGGGATTTCGCGTGTCGGGATTTGGCAGCTGGAGGGAGTTTTCGCGCGCGTTGTAATTTCGGGATAGCAAGGCGCGGGTTGTGAAGGCGCCAGTTTTGGGAGCACGATATCTAAATTTTTGGGATATAACAAGGCGCGGGTTGAATTTTAGGGACAATCCTAACGTGTAATATTGTACTTGTACGTACCAAATCAATTCTCACTTCCCTCAACCAAAAAGAAAACGAAAAAAATAAAACTATTCACACCACATAAAGAGAGAGTCTTGCCCCGTTTTACTATAAAAATGCTATTCAAAGCTACTCCCTCCTTCCATCTATATAGGGCCTAATGCGTTTTCCGATGCTAACTTTGACCAAATATTAGAGCAATAATATATGATATGCAACTTACACAAAGCACACCGTTAAATTCGTGTGTGAAAGGTTCTTTCAATGATATAATTTTCACATTGTGCATGTCATGTACTATTAATCTTGTCAATAGTCTAAGGCGGTCTTAAAAAACGCATTACGCCCTATATAGATGGAAGGAGGGAGTATGAATCCATGTTATGTCCAATTAAATTTTTTCGCTTGCTGTATAATGCATGTAACCTACTCATACCAACATTTTAGTGCATTCCAAATGTCTATACTACTGCTGCAGTTCGAACTGAATTTGAATTCGTTTCTCTTTTTCAATAGGAATCTACAATCATGATTGTTGCCAACTTCAACCATCATTCGTGTATTACCTTAATAACACACCACATGATTACTATAGAGATAGATATGAACTATGTGTACTACATGAACTCGAATTCTATTTTTTGAATACACTTGATGTTGATTCCAAATAATAGTACATTTGATGTACTAACTATATATTCATAATCTAAACCATGTTCCATACGTGTACACCGTGTTTATCACACATAGTATAGTGCCCCACCCCATACATTATGACAAGTATTTAGACCTGAGCTGCAAAAGCCACACATTAGCCCAAATTATGATCAATGTTCTATATATTATACGTAGTACTAGCAAGATGCCCATGCGTTCCTTAGAACATCAACATGATCAAGGGGAGGCCTAATTTGAAAATATGGAGAGGGGTGTGGGTATCTTTTTCAAAATTGCCATAGTTTCCTTCCTATCCGTCAGATATAAATCGGACGGCCTATATTGCAGGATGGCAGGCACACCATCATCAACAACTCCGTTTTTTTATAAGAGTAGAGATAAAATATATTATATGTAGTATAACATGTTCATAACCACACCATGTGTATCACCGTTATATATATTCACACATGCGTCGGTTTAAATCACTATGATAAATTCTTCAAATATCTGAATTCGCTTTTTATAATGAAATATGATCTCTATTCGTCTTTTACACCCACACAATCTTCTTATCTTTGTAGCTAGCTAGCGCTAACTTCTTCTCGTGCATGCACACGCCCGCATCCCTCTCACCCTCCCTCAATATTCTCTAGCTCAATCGCGCAAATTCGTCTTTTGACTTTAGGTCATTCACCCACGGTGTGTGTAGGCCCCCCTAGCCAGGTGTGCCTAGCAGAATCACAAGCTTCCCCTCTTCTCTTATCGCCATCCATGCCTCACTCCCACCACTCTTTTCATCGATCTCGTACTCGCACACCCCTTCCCCCTCGATATAGTATGACTCTCGCACCACCTCCTAGATGCATCCCTCTCTCTCTATCCTTCTCCCCGTGCCTCATTTGCTTCTAACACACACATGCATGTATACCGATCGATCTCCCAACATATACCTAGGTCGACTTTAACTATTCCACCCCCCATCAACCGACGTACCTCACAAGTTATGTCTCTCCTTTCTTTGACAAAGGACGATTGATCTTCCTATGTAGTTATGTCTGCTTACCACAGCTATATCATCCCCCTCATCATTCGTGCATGCCTCCTGACCGGTCTCTCACACGCACGTGCACAGACAGGTAGCCATCCCCTCTCTTATTGATATTGCAGGCGTGCCCTCCAGTTGTCTAGCAAGCCTATCCCACCATTTGTTAGAAGCAACTCCACTACCACCCCCTCCAACACTCTAGCTCTGTCTCTCTCCCAACCTTATTCCTCTCCTACACATATGCATGGATGCCGATCGATCTTCCTTAATACACGAGGTAGATCGATCTCCCTTAATACATGAGGTAGGCCTCTCTCCTCCTCCACACATATACCAGCCATTGTACCTCTATAGTTAATTAGGCCTCCCTCCCCCCCACCACACACCGATAGTCGAGCGCTGTAGGTAGGTATCCATGCCAGAGAGACAAACTGCACCTGTCCCCTCTCTCGTTATAGTAGGCCAGCCACTCTATATCTTTGACGTGGGCACACAAAAATTCGATGGCACTCTAAATCGACCGCGCGCGCACACACACACATCATCCCTCTCTTCGATTCTATGGACACCTCAAGTCAATGATACCTCCACTCTCTTCTCGTGGATCGCCCCCTCTATATATATGGTATATCCAGGACTCTATTTCACACACATTGCATATGTTACATTTTTTTTGACCCCCCCCCCCCAAAAACCCTCATGAACCCACACACTATATCTCTCTACGTTTGTATCTCTCTCACACAACCCCACATAGGTGGTGTACGTATGCAAGAAGAGAATTGGTGCGCCGTCCACGTACTCACGCTTCGTGCCCAGCCACACCCGCGCGGGTACACAGTGGAGCTCATTTCTGTATGAAATGGCAGCCCACGTGCTAATTTGAACGCGTGTAGCGGTTGTTTACCTACGGAGGTCGTGTACCACGTGTGCACGAAACAAAGTTCGACTTGATGCGTTGGCACGTTATTTTTAAATAAAGTTATATCGCTCAATGGCACGTACACATAATATAAAACGATTTTTATGGAGAAAAAGGTAGTCCGCTCCACTATATACAATCGAGCCTCCCTGCCTGGTTTGTCTCTCTTTAGAGTATCTCCCACAAGGCTGCGGTGGCCTCTTCTCTCTCTCACCGTTGGTCACTGATCCGGCCGCATCCCGTCCGCCGGCAGAAAGGGAGGACGTGCATCATTTCTCTGTTCGATGGCGCCGAGGCCACACGTCCCGATCTGCGGTACACGCTGTTCTCTCTGACCAAGCTCCGGCGCGGTAGGGCCTACGCCACCTACTCGCTGCCGCAGTATGGGCAGATTCCGCCCGCCGCCGCTCACCTAGTTACATCCCGACAACCTCCAGGTATCCCCTCCGGCCTTGCTCCACTACCCGTCTTCCCACGTCGCTGCATGTGGATTTTCCATAGTTCTTTGCACAAAACGTAGCTCGTCCGGCGTACTTTCCATATTGCAATCTCATCCTCACACCGTTTTAGACAAACACAACCGTGTTGTTATCTTCCCTTAGGACAAGGAATATGCTTCTTTTTTGTCGTCGCAACTGTCATTGAAATCTCTAGAAAGACAAATACTCCGGAGTATATTTAAGAACCGAGGGGGTAGTGCACAGCCGCATGGGAAACCCAGACCGGTCATTGCGCCGCATTAATAGTGAGTAATGAGCAGTCAAATCATAAGCCCCACCTTTCCCACTGTAAGTTTCTCGGAAGAAGCAACCATCAATACGCTCTTCTTTGAATCCGCTCATACTACTCCATCCGTCACTGTTTATAGAGCGCGCTTCAGAAAAAGAGAAAATCTCTGGGACCAAGGCGACTAGCAATCTTCCTGAAAAATAGCATTGGTAGTTATAGCACGGCGTCTATTACTACTAGAGGAAATAATGCGTACACACATGCATGCAGTGCTTCCACCCCGGGTACACACATGCATGCACTTACTCCACTCCGTAGTACTACATCGAGAGAAAATTGCGGTTACCACGCCCTAATTAATTAAGCATTAAACCAAACGCGTCTAAAGTCTCTCCGGTGGTGGAAATGCATTGAGAGAAATGCATCATAGTGAAGCGCGCCCTGTAAACTGTGACTGAAGGAGGAGTAGTATGAAGGTGCAAAACCAAGTACGCGCCTGGCCAGTCGGTCAACGCACCTCCTCTTGGCATATCACTGACATGTGGGACCGGAGTGTGAGCAAACCGATCTCAATTGGCGGCAAAATGGCCAACCCGCCGTTCCTTGAGAGAGACAAGGAGCGAGAACACACAAACGGGCTCGCACATAGGCCAAGATATATTCGAGCATGGTTGATCGATATCATCATTACATGTTGGGCTGCCATTTCCGCCCTTCTCCGGAATAAATGTGTACTTTATCAGAGATTAAAAAATAAGAGTACACAGGCTCCACCATGCAGTTCTAGTAGTAGTACTACTCGTACTACTAAACCTTGCGCTTGGCTCTTCACCTCTTCGTGAAGTCGAACAATGATGGTACTCCGCATGTTCGGTACTACAGTGTATGCCTCTAGCAATCTGACACCGAATGAACTGATGCATGTCCACTGCTTGGGCGAGGGTACGTTGCATTAGTCAAAAGGCGTAAGCAAGCTTCGCCTTGTCCTGCAAGCTTCTCCTCGTTCTGCGAGTTGACGGGACACACCAACAAGTAGTGCTAGTCCATACTCCCTCCTTTCCGGTTAATATGGCTTAATCTTTTTTGCAGGTAAATGAGAGAGCTTTATTCATATATAAGCATTCTTAGGACGATCAGCCAAGACACTGGTCACTAGGAAGCGAGGTACCCCGCAAAAAAGAAGTAGGAAGCGAGGTGTTTCATCAAGCCAGCTCTCGGCCACATTCAAAGTGCAGCAAGCACAGTTCGCACAAAGATGCGCCGCAAGGTTTGCTGACCTGTTTACATGCTGAATAACAAAAAAAGAGGAAATATTACTGAGCGCTCCTATTTGTAACAGGATATGAGCCAGAATTAAGCGAGAATTGTGGTGAGTGTTCCATGCAATCAACTTCCATTATCACATGCGAGAACCCTCGAAGAGAACCAAATGTGTTGAATATTGCTTTATCACATTTTAAAAATATAATAAGAGTGCAGACGCTCCTCCATCTGGTTCCTAGTACTAGTATAGTACATACCTCTATAGACTATAGTAGTAGTACTTGTACTAGTAAACTTTGCGCTTGGTTGTTCGCCTCTTCGGGAAGTGCAACAATAATAGTACTAGTATAGTGTATGCTTCTGGCAATCTGACACCGAATTAACGGTTGCACATCCACCGCCTGAACGAAGGAGAGCTTGCATTAGTCAAAAGTTTCTCCTTGTCCTACGAGCCACCGCGCGCAAGCTTCTCCTGTCCTGCAAGCTTCTCCTCGTTCGGCAATTTGACGGGACATGGCAAAGTAATGCTAGTACATACTGCCTCCTCTCCGGTTAATATGGCTTAATTTCAAACGAGATAAATACACTGTCTGTCACTGTATATTTGTAAAAATACGGTTAGTGGACTTTATAATACGCTCATTGCGCTCAATATATACATTTTCCGGTGTTTATACGGTCACTAGCTCACCCTGGCTGAGTATGTGTGTGCATGCACGTGTAGGTTAAGCACCTGAGCTTGACCGTGTGTGTTCCGTCGTGTGCTCGGACATGCATGCATTAGGGCGTCGCGCGCGTTTTTGCGTCCAGTTGTACGTGTGACTGTTGCATACATGTAGGGGGAGTACGTGTAGGGGCCACTAAAGGAGCAGTCAAATCACACAGTAAGTTAGTCAGAAGAAGCAACCATCATTTCACTCTTCAATGACACGTATGCAATATAAAATGGTTGATATGGAGAGAAAAAGAAAACCACTATATATACACTAGCAGGAGCCTAAGCGGCAAGCCTGCTTGCTTGGTTTGCTCTCTTCACAAGCATAGAACGACGGTGGCCACACCGCTGGTCACATATCCAGCCATATCCCGCAGCTGGGGGGAAGGGAACAATGTTCTGCGTAGACGTGGTCGACATCGGCGAGGGAGAAAGTCCACAGTCGGTGCGTCCCAATCAGGGGTCAGCGCGGTATGGGCCGATGCCTCGTCCCAACCGCCCTTCTAGCTACAGCCCGACGTCCGTTTCGAAAATATTAGTGCATGTCAACAAAAATTATACTAGTATACGATCGTTGTTCCGTTTCGAAAAAAAGCATATAAGCTGTTACTTCTTACCCAAAGGAGCTTTATATCCAACAGACACAAAATATCCATTCGACTGTTCGAAATTACTTCCACTGCTGATCTGATGTCGAGGTAATTGCTGCATCGCCACCAAAACCCACCATCTCTTAAGCTAAAGGAGACCGAGCTAACCCCTATATTAGCATATTACTAAGATAAACAGAAGGCACTGTAGGATCATTTAGGACATGAGCTTGTCAATCTGAATGTGGAGGGACACCAGCTTAGCCCCAGCCAGCAGCTTGGGCAGAACTGTGAAGAAGGTCAGCGCCTGCACGGAGACGTCGCCGGGATCCCTGCTGCTTGTCAACTCCATTTCCACCCTGATGGCGTCGGTCCTGCCTTTGGGCTCCCCCGGCGGGCCGTTCGCCCACAGCTTGGCCACGTAGTGCGGCAGTGGGGACGGCCCCGCTCTGATGCAGACGACCGACACGGCGATAGGCGCGCTGATGTCGAGCACGCCGCCGACCAAGAAAAACGCGCGGTCGTCCTCCTCCGCGAACAGCAAGAGCCATGGCTCCGACAATGGCACTTGCAGCTGGAGCGCCTTGCCGTACTGGATCCTATGCACGGGCATCGGATGCACGGTGCTGATGTGGTGGGAGAGCACCGGCGGCGGGCCTTCGTAGCTGTAGACGGGCACGGGGCATTTGCAGGGCGCGAGCGGACACACGCTTTGGTGATCGGCGAGCTTGTGGTAAGTGACGTAGAGCCCACAGCCTTCATGCGGGCACTCCACCCTCACCGAGGAGAGGATGGCGTCCATCGCCGTGTTCCGCATGTCAAAGCCACCGCCACGCTCGCACTTCTGGCTCTGCCGCTGGTTCCCGGGGCGCTCGACGCGGCAGTCCGCGCAAGCCAGGTGCCCTCCCTTGCACTGCACAAATCAACCGAACAACACATCAATCAAGAAACCTACACCTTGCTCGATCAGCCGAATGGACGAGGTGTATTCGAACCTCATACACTGGAGGCTTCAAGGGGCGGAGGCACAAGGGGCAATGGAGCAAGGTGAGGTCATCGAGACCATAGAGAGCTCCTTCGTCGGGTCCTGTTCCGTCTGCATGATCTCGCCCTCCTCGTGCACAACCATCTCTCGCTTTATTAGGGCCGGGGCATTACAAAGCTTTACCGTCACATATTCATACTACTTCAAGGTGCATTAAATCAACACATGCAAGTATCAAAAGGAGAGTCACGGCATGCATGCATGCGTTGTAATTAATGCATCGGTAAACGCAAATTATTGAAATATATCGAGTGCAGTGCTTTGATGTGTCGCATCAACTCGTACAAGACCGATAAGTTTGATTACTACAACGCCCTCTTGCCTAAACCGCACCTGCCTTTGGCTGCATGACAGGTGGGCCACCGACCTGTTGGGCCCCCCTGTCATGGACGCAAAGGCAGGACCAGTAAGTCAATGAAGCTACGTCCCTCCCTCGCCCATGAGCGTGGTGGCTGGCAGGACTAGGAGAAGCTTTAGTTCGCTACACGCTCTCCCTCCCGTACGCGGTGGACATGCAGCAGTTCAATCGGTGTCAGATGGCCAGAAGCATACTGTAGTACTCCTCCACTGCAGTAGTACTCCTGAAGAGGCGAAGAGCCAAGCGCAGCCCGGACGCTCGTGTGGCAGTTTCATGTGTAGAGTAGTCTAGGGTAGCGTGTACCGTGCATGTAAGCTTAAAATCGTTGGGGTCGGCTCCATGCTATATTTTTTTGATTAAAATAATCTTCTGGCCATACCTGTCATCCTGGTGATTCTAGTTTGCACGCTCATCTGGTCAAGACAGGAATATATATTTTAATTTGTGGTGGGATAAATGTTAGAGGTTGCAGCAAATGGAGTATTATACACTGCAGGTCTTTCAGCCAAGTTTAGAGGCAACCATGTGGGGCAAGTGCTATGATGTGTCGCGTCAACTCGTACAACGAGGAGAAGCTTGATTTTACTACTACACGCCTTCTCCCTCGCCCATGCGCGCGGTGGCTCGCATACGAGGACATGCTTTTGCTTATAGTACTAACAACAAGCTATCCCTCCCGCTCACGGTGGACGAACATGTAGCAGTGGATTCGATACAGTAGAAGCAGTAGTAGTAACATCATTGTTCGTCTTATCGAAGAGGCGAAGAGCCAAGTGCAACCTGAACGTGGAAGTTGCGAACCTTGGAGCACGCATATAGCCAGGCTCTTGCATGAGACAAAATTGCTATGTGAGCCCACTATTGTAGTACTCCCTCCGTCCTCCGTCCGGAAATACTTGTCATCAAAATGAATAAAAGGGGATGTATCTAGATGTATATTAGTTCTAGATACATCTTTTTTATCCATTTTGGTGACAAGTATTTTCGGACGGAGGGAGTACTTGCTAGTATAGTGTTGTAAACTAGAAAGGAGTATTTGCCTTTCTAGAGATTTCAACAAGTGACTAGACTACATCGAGACGGAGAACATATGGAGCAAAATGAGTGAATCTACACCGTAAATAAATACGTAGTTCTCTCGTTTTCCTCTCGGCCTTGGTTGCGGTGCACAATATTGAGTATACTAGTACTATCATCTTGAAATTTATGAAGTCACCATAGGCACCTCGTCGTCGATGGGAACGTCTCCTGACACGCGATAGACGCGAGCGGCAGTCGCCTCCATAGGTGCTTGAATGCCAAGGAGGGAGAGGTTAGCGGTTCCCGAGACATTGAACGGTCAATGATGCATCCTCAAATTACTCTACATGCAGAGGGAATTAATTGGAGAAGCAGAATAGAGCCAGCACGATGTGAATGCAACAGAGTTTGGATTCTGATATAAAGGCGCCCCACCACTCCAATCCATCTACTCCTTAGCCTCTGGGCAACACAGCTCACTCCAATCCAAGACCAAGTGACCAAAAGACAAAAGCGCCTATGGAGGCGATGGTCGCGAGCGGCAGTCGGCTGTGCCAAATCATCCAAGGCGCCGGCCTGCGGCCCCGCACCGCGCAGCGTTTCCAGACGGTGCTGGCGACCTCCGGCGTCGTAGCCCTCACCGACGCCGGCTTCGCCTCTCGCATGGATGACATGATCGTCAACTCCATCCGCAAGTTCGCCGCCGTCAAGAAGCGTGTAGCGAAAGCTCCTACTAGTCCTGCCAGCCACCACGCTCATGCGCGAGGGAGGGATGCAACTTCATTGACTTACTGCTCCTGCCTTTGCGTCTATGACAGGTGGGCCCAACAGGTGGTTGGCCCACCTGTCATGCAGCCAAAGGCAGGTGCAGTTAAGGCACCGGAGCTCGGGCCGCGAGGGAGAGGGCGTTGTAGTAATCAAACTTCTCGGTCTTGTACGAGTTGACGCGACACATCAAAGCACTTCACTCGATATAAGTCTTTTTTACACATTTCAAATGGACTACTACATACGGATGTATGTCGACATATTTTGCATTGTATGTAGTCACTTGTTGCAATCTCTAAAAAGACTTATATTTGGAAATGGAGGGAGTACAACGCATGCATGCATGTCGTGATAGCCCTTTTGATACTTGCATGTGTTGATTTGATGTACCTTGCCAAATTTTGACTATAAATTTAACTGACCAAATTTTCATGCATGTCACAAAAAATTACGGGGCTGTTTGGATTGTGGCTATGTTTGTGTTATGTTGCCACATTATTTTTCCCACACTTGCCACACTTGCCTAACTTGAGTTGCTCAAATTGTTAGACACACTTTTGCTTGCCTAAGGGAATCTTGCCACACTTTTTGTGTCTTTTACATGTGGGGTTCACTGCTAATAAAAAAAATCTTGTCTTAGGTGTGGCTAATAAAAAAGACTTATATTTAAGAACGGAGGGAGTAGAAAATATAAATAATAATGCATGTTGGGGCAACCCACGTTTCCGATAATTTTAGCCGTGGGCTTGTTCACAATTTTTATGAGGGGGTGGTTGTTCATTTAATGGAGGGACTTGTACCAGACTTGAACGATACAACCCTGGCACACCGTAACACCACTTGGAACAAGCGGGTAGCTATCTCAAAAACTAAAAAAACGGTGACCTGGCACGTACTAGTACACAATTTTAAACAATTATTTTGATGGAGTGAAAAAGGAAAACTACCCCACTACGTATATATAGGCCGGAGCCTCCGCGCTTGCTTGCTAGGGTTGCTCTATTCACACACTCTCATCCTCTCCAGCTCTAAACAAGATATGGGTGGTAACACTATCTTTCTTCCTTCAAAAAACACTGTCTTTCTATCCTCACCGCTGGTTACAGATCCGGACGTATCCCCCTCCGCCGGTGAAGGGGAGGATGGGCAGCATTTAGGCCGTCGTCAACAGCGAGGGAGGAGACCCACTCCGGCCGCGCCGTTATCTCTGGCCGAGCACCAGCGTGGGAGGTCCTCCGATCCCTTCGTCGTTGCCATAGTGTGGGCGGATCCGGCCTCCCGCCGCCCACCTATCCACATCCCGACGACCTTCAGGTATATCTTCCTTCGAAACTGGCTTAGCTCTACTTCCCCAGCTCACTACATCGCTGCATGTGCATCATTTTCTACCTCTCAGCCCCTCTCGATCGTATGGTCCAACGTCACCTATTTTCTTCTTCTATTGTTAGAGGTAAAGCTACTTCATGGAGTCGAATCTTGTACTTGGTTCAAACAAGAAATAAAGTGGGGGTGGGGGAATTTAGTATGTAGTACATCGGACTTAGTACAAACAGGAAGGAAAGGGGGTGAAAGTAGTATAGACTGGTCATCCAACCGGTCTCTTGGTCGAAAAGGGAAATATAGGGGTAACGCTGAACACAGTGGTATGACCAGGACTAGATTTGCTATCCACACATAGGAGTAGGTGCCTAGAGTGAACAAAAATGGGACCAACCCAGATATGTTTCTTGGATGTTTGTTTCTCGGGGCAACAAACTATGAATCACCACTTTATGCCCCTGTTTAGGTACATGGTGCTGGACTGCTGGTGCACCCACTGTCCCATGCCCTTATACCAAATATTTAGCTGTTCTTAGTCTAATGTACCTGGTAAAAATGAAGCCATGCCACTGTTATAAGCCATGACAAGTTTAGCCAAATGTTTTTGCCTGTAATTGTTTGAGACTCTGACTATTTCCTCTGTAGCTTTTTGTGTAAACAGGGATATCCATTTCACCTGGTTGCTGTTGTGACCTTTTGGTGCACTGCACAAAACTCTTCTTATAAGAAGTGACTTTTGTGCTGTTTAACTGGAATGTCAGAATGGAACAGTTGGTTCATTTCGGTGGAACTGCACAAAGGGAGATCTGTGTTCCAATCCTCATCATCCATATTGGCACCATAACCTTCCTTTAGGTTAGAATGATATTTAATGCATGTGTTCATCTCTATTTTGCGACTGCCATGAGAAAATAATGCTATTTTTTACTAGTACACTTTTACTCCCTCACTGAAAAAACCAATTCTGAAATAGAAGGCCAATCATGTACTTGGTTTCACCAATTGGTGAGGAGAATGAGAAACAGAGCATGAAGAGGAAGAAGAAGAAGAATAAACAGTGCCAAGGCGATCTTGCTGAAGCCAGAGGCCTCAGTTGAGGCCATTCAAGGGCTCCGGCAACGACTACCTTACATGTGAGACGATCCTCCAGGGAGCCCTTCCACTTCTGCTGTCTCACTTAATTAATTAGGAGTACTTAAGTACCACTAATTTATTACTGCCTAATTTTCCTGTCGGAGTTAAACAAATCTTTAGTAGCACCCTATGCTGAATCATGTACGTGTGTATGTTTGTCTATGGAGGTGAGTCATGTTGTGGAGCAGGGAGGGAATATTATTAGTGTGATGACATAATAGTGCTATTATTTTGCATGTAAATTTAGGGGATGTTTGGTTGCCACCTTAGCTTGCCACGCCATAGTGTGGCGTGCCATAGCTCCCTTGGCATGTGTTTGGTTCAGTAGTAATGTTTGGCTCGCCACAGCCATAGGAGCATCCGCAGTAGAAATTTTTGCCTAAGGTGCGGCGTTTGTTTTGAGCGCCACAGTTTCTGTGGCGAGCCACATGTGTGGGTGTGTGGCTAGCTTAGGCATGGCAAATCAAGTCTCCAACCAAACAGGCCTTTATTGCAATTGGTTCAATGAGGCAATGTTTTGCGTATTGTCCATCATGAATTTGATGCTACTGTTAGAGTAATATGCTAGTGTCTTTCTATCCTTTCTCACTAAGCTAATGAAGGTTTCACCTTGTTCCTACTTGTGCAAACAGGGATCATGTTGTGCCAATCATACATTTTTAGTGGAACTACACAAGACAATACAATGAACTGTATCCCAGCCTGTGCTTTAATTCTGCTGGAAGTTCTTGATAATCTTTCGATATAATCTCAGCACTGGTAAACAAGAGTGATTTCAACCATACATTTGAAGTGCACAAAAATATATACTATTGAGTGATTCCAGTGAGTGCTTTATCATCTCTTATGGGACTACATGAATAAGATTTTTTCCTCCGGTTGGTACGGGCCTAAGGCCTTCATCCACATTAGTTTGCTGTCATCTCTATTTGTATCGTGCTACTGTCATGAGAAACTCCTTCATCTTTGCACGTTAATGTTTTGCAACCTATGATACATGGCAATGCTTTGAGTGTTGAGCTAATTGGCACTGATTAAATAAACTAATACCTCTCTTTAAGCAAGACTACTATGTTGCTAACTTTACCAACTAAGATAATGAGGGTGCTTCTATTTGTTAGTGTATGTTTCATCAACTAGTCCCATTATTACAGTAATCTCACTCTCTCAATATATGTGCCAACAGGGATGCTCGATTTTGGTGGAACAGCACAAAAACTTTGGGTGCTTCATTGCCTCGACAGCTTCCGCCCTTTCCTGTCAGTCGCTAATCTAGGCCTGCTTTCTTCCTTTGATGTCAGTCGCTTCGCTTATCTCGGCTTCCATTCAAAGGAAAAAGTAATTGATATGCCACCTCACACAGGTTGGTACTGGTCTTTATCCTGATTATTGTGCTTGTCACGTATTGGTAATTTGGTATTGTGCTACTGTTTGCCGATTTTATGAAGGAGTAACTTGGAGCCTGAACTCGCAGGCAAATCATTGCATTGGGTGATTTCAGTAGAACTGCACAAAAAGATCAGATGGACAGATACTTATGCTGCTGCTATGTACTCCAAAGTTCACTCAGACAAGCATCGATGTTGACAAGAAGTGCCTATATTCATTCGAGTATCAACCGGTGTCAACCAGTTGTCAAACTCCAAGTATTAGGAGAGTGAACGCTAAAAATATTGCTTCGCGCATAGCCCAGAAAAAAACAGTCCAGTCTTTGGTCCCAACTTGTGCCTTTTGGTTATTGGCAGATATGGTGGCGAACTGTATGGCATGGAGTCTAAAGATTCCAGACAAGTTGGTTGACGCGTATATTCATCTGGCACTTAATCAGTCTGCACGCCAGGGATGGTCCATTTCAGTTGAACTGCACAAAAAATTTGGGTGGTTCATTTTCTCAACTGCCTCCTTTCTCATCTGCAATGTAGAATTTTGGCGAGCTACAGGACCAAGATGAGCCAGTAAAGTAGTTGGATGAAAGTAGTGGCCAAGTTGCTCAAACCTCCCTCGGCACAAGGCCACTATTTGAGGATAAACCTACAAGCAAAGTTCAGATTGTCTGTGCTGCCTCTTATGTACACAAAAGTTTACTCGTACAAGCATTAATTTTAGCAAGAAGTACCTCTGACTGAACACCATTTACAAGTCTGCAATGTAGAATTTTGGCGAGCTACAGGACCAAGATGAGCCAGTAAACTAGTTGGATGAAAGTAGTGGCCAAGTTGCTCAAACCTCCCTCGGCATGATGCCACTATTTGAGGATAAACCTACAAGCAAAGTTCAGATTGTCTGTGCTGCCTCTTATGTACTCGAAAGGTTACTCGTACAAGCATTAATTTTAGCAAGAAGTACCTCCGACTGAACAACATTTACCAGTCTGTGCCCTAGGTAATTAAAGTTCGTCCATGGATCATATTGGCTGTAATCTCAATCATTTGGATGCATAAACATACTGAACATGTGTATATCTGAATCTTTTTGTGAATTATCTATGAATATTGTTATGTCATCTATCAATCATTTTGAGGATAAACCAAAAGCAAAGTTCAGATTGTCTGTGCTGCCTCTTATGTACTCGAAAGGTTACTCGTACAAGCATTGATTTTAGCAAGAAGTACCTCCGACTGAACACCATTTACCAGTCTGTACACTAGGTAATTAAAGTTCGTCCATGTATCATATTAGCTGTGATCTCAATCATTTGGATGCATAAACATACTGAACATGTGTATATCTGAATCTTTTTGTGAATTATCTATGAATATTGTTGTGTGATCTATCAATCATTTGGATCCATAGACATGCTGAACTTGTGTATATATGAATATTTTGAGTTGTTGATAGTGAATGTTGGCTATGAATATGAACGTGTCCTATGAACCTGAGTTTGATACGAATGTTTACCTTTTCTATTGTGCTTGTGTGTGAACTTGTTAGTATGCCTACTGTGGGGTATGTGACGTCTGGGTGTCAACGGCACACCTTCTTCCCTAGAAGAATTGCACCTGCTTGGTTAGGGTAGCAACGGCGCATCAGCTCTTTTTAATCTTTTTGCTCTGTCTTGCCCCCTCCCCCGGTCAACCCCTGCCGTAATGTTTTCGGCCTCAAAACAAACATAGTACTGCGTTGTTTTGTGGGCTTGATGAAAAATCGATTGTTGGTTTCTATAGGTTGGCCCGCCTAGCAAATGGGCTGCTGGTCCACCACGGACTGGGAGGCTAAAAATACAAGTTGTATGGTGCAGAGGCAAGTAAAAAAACACCATCGAGAGCCATCCACCAAAGGAAAAAAATCGCTCCTAATGTGCTTCTTCAGTCGTGCCGCCGGCCCCCTCTATAATCTAGTTCGCTCGGGGATCTGGTATCATTTTTTTCTAGAGGGCGAACAAGTATCAACTAGGCCTAGGTTTTGTATTTTAACATGCGTAGCCCACGACATACGGTGACAGTGGTTTCAACTTATTTTTTGAGGTCCATACCGGCCTATGGGCTTTTTCTTAAAGATCGGCAGCCCAATGTATTTTTCTAACCACATTATATATATTTATATTATTACTATTATCGTATATTTTATAGAGACTTATATATACATTATAAAAACACCCCCCTCACTGCAAAAAAAAGACACATCCATGACACTTTGGGCCGAACGAATTTTTTTTCTGTCATACATATGACACTTCTATGACGATAATTGTCACAAAACCCGGTATCATCATAGATGTGGTGGGCTCCTACTTCTATGACAAAAAATCATGACAGAAAATGGGCTTTTCGTCCTCGGCGGGCCGGAGACGCAGCTGCATGACATTCTTTGGGCCGTCCACGACGGAAAAAACCGTGGTAGAAGCGAGGGCGAGGAAAATTTCAGGGAGTTCCCGGTTACGGTGGGAGGTCGGGGGCCGAGCGATGCGCTTTCTCTCGTACACGTACGCGCGTCTGTGCGAGGCGTTGGCTCTAACTGAACCCGAGCGAGGCATTGGGCTCTAACTGAACCCGAGTGATTGCACTGCAGGCTACGCGTTACTGAACCCGAGCGATCGATCGATGGCTGTTAACTGAACCCGATCGAGCGATTCCTTCGCTACTGCTGCTAACTGAAGCCGATCGATGATGCCTCCGGACGAACAGTGAGCGTTGCTGGGGGGTTTGGATGAACAGTTCCCGGTGGGGGTGGATGAACAGGACCCCGTGGTGTTGCCTCTGGATGAACAGGACCCCGATCGATCGAGCCGGTTGGGGCTAGATGAACAGGACCCCGTGGAGGGCAGGATGAACAGTAGACGATGGAGGGCTGGATGAACAGTAGCCCGTGGAGGGGTGGTTGAACAGGAGCCCGTGGAGAGGGCTGGTTGAACAGTAGCCGGTGGAGTAGCGCGTGGTGGAGGCTGGATGAACAGGAGCCCGTGGATGAACAGTCGCAGGTGGAGGCTGGAGGACGTCGACGGTGGATGAACAGTAGCCCGTGGAGGCGGGAGGGGGTCGACGGTGGAGATGAACAGTGTCCTGTGGAGTCCCGTTTTGCAGTACGCCACACCCCTCCTGATGAACAGGACCCCCGTTTCGACCGTAGCTCTCCAACACAAGTCTGTTTCCTCCGTTTTGCGGTACGCCACACCCCTCCCGATCAACAGGACCCCCGTTTCGACCGTAGGAGGTCCCTTTCCTCTGTTTTGCGGTACGCCAGACCCCTCCCGATGAACAGGATCCCGTTTCAAACGTGGCCGGTCAAACACAAGGCCGTTTCCTCCGTTCTGCGGTACGCCAGGCCTCGTTTCCATCGGCTGTTCCATCCAAGCCCTCCCGATGAACACGACAACGCATTCTGTTCCGACCCAGCCGGTTGGCTCCCCATGAACACGACGACGACGCTGTTTCTCCGTTCCGACCCAGCCATGTACACGAGCCATGGCCGTACGTATGCGCGAGTAGGCGTTCGAGACCCTGCCCGTATGTATGTACGTGGCTGTATTTTCTTTCTTGCACACTGGCCGCTGTACGTACGTGTACATGCTACGTGCGCGCCTCTACTACGACACGTGCGCGCCTCTACATCGATCAGTATGTACGTACACGTTCGCGACCAGAATGACAATGCTACGTACGCTTCGACCAGGTGGGTCCCGACTGTTAGGCACTTCCTTGCCTGCGAAGATGTAGCTGGTGGGTCCCAGCAGTCAGGGGGCGAATCGTTTTTTTTGCCCAGACGCACTTCCTTGCGTGCGAAGATGTAGCTGGTGGGTCCCAGCAGTCAGAGGGAAATGTTTTTTTCACGAAATACAGTGGCCTGTCCGGTGGGTCCCACCTGTCAGGTGGAGGAATCATTATTTTCCGCGTAATAAGGAGGCACTTCCTTGCTGCGGCCGTGGACCCAGCTGTCAGCCTCTCCACGTACAGTCCATGTCCGATGGAAGTCGTTCCTTGACCACATTGACCACGCCGCGCCGAGAGCACCAGGGCGGTGGACGATGGCGAGGCCTAGGAAGGGGACGACGAGGAGCCGGGGAAGACGCGGCAGTGGAAGCCCGCGCGGAGAGGAGTACGAGGGTTCACTGGTTCGGCTACGGTGTGAGGCTGCCGTCACCGAAGGGCCTGGCCAGCGGTGGGAATAGTAGGGGGTGGTGAGGCCTCTGCAGCAGCACAGCCGGCCACGGGAGGCAGGAGCATGCGGCAGGACCGGCGCTGCTTTGGGCGGCTGGAGCAAGAAGACCAGAGGTTGAAGAAGCACTACGGCCGTTGGATGGACATCGTACGGTCACTGGAGCTAGAATCGTTCATATTGACTAAAGTTAACAAAGGCCCCCGTCCCAGTCAATTTAGTAGCCCCACAAGTCAGCCTCCCACCATGGTGGGTCCCAGCTAGCAGGGGGAGTATTCATTTTTTTGTGCGTAATAAGGAGGCACTTCCTTGCGTGCGAAGATATAGCTGGTGGGTCCGAGCTGTCAGCGGCGGTAATGTTTTTTTCGTGAAATACAGAGGACCTTTCGGTGGGTCCCTGATGTCAGGTGGAGGAATCATTATTTTGCGCGTAATAAGGAGGAATTTCCTTGCGTGCGGCCGTGGACCCAGCTGTCGGCCTCTCCACGTACAGTCCACTTCAGATGCATGTCGGTCGTTGACCACGTTGACCAGGCCGCGCCGAGAGCACCAGGGCGGTGGACGACGGCGAGGCCTAGGAAGGGAACGACACGGAGGCAGGGAAGACTCGGCAGTTGTTTCCCACGCGGAGGGGAGTACGACTGTACGAGGGTTTACTGGTTCGTCTGCCGTTGCCGGAGAATAACAGCAGGTGTGGGTGAGTAGAGGGATGGCTAGGCCAGCGATGGGAGTACGGTGGGGCGGTGAGGCCTGCACGGCACCAGAGCCGGCCGCGGGGAGGAGGGAGCAGGCAGTCCCGCCGGCGCTTGTTTGAGCGGCTGGAGTGGGAAGAGCAGAGATTGAAGAAGCACGACGGCCGTTGGATGGCCATCCAACAGTCACTGCTTGTGCGTCAACCTTTTTTTAGGAAAGCCTCAAATCTGTGGAAAACAGCATACAACCCATCTGCCATTATTTCTAATAATTTACAGCCCATTTGCTAATTATTAAAGTTTTTTGAGCCCATATTCTTTCTCTTAGCATTACAGCCCATATTGTGGCCACGGTTAAAAAATTATACGAAATTTTGCATATTTCGGTGCGGTCCGAACTGTTTTTAATCCCGAAATTTCGACTCACATTCAAACTGATTTTAAAAATAAATGTATATCAATATAAAATCCAACTAATTCTCCACGCATAAAAATTAATGTAATTTAAAATCTCGAAATGAAAAAAAAGTATTTGAAACTAATTGCCGGTTTGATGTGTTTTAAAAATGTACAACCCATTTCTCATTACTGATGGGCCATTTTCTCGGCCAGCCGAATGAAAGCTCTCCTCATCTTGAAAGATTTGCAGCCCAACAGGCCTGAGAAAGCGACTTACTTGGCAAATCACAAAAAATTGGGCTGTCGCCATGGACCCAACTGTCAGCCTCTCCACGTAGAGTACTCTTCCGATGGAAGTCGTTCCTTGACCACGTTGACCACGCCGCGCGGAGAGCACCACGGCGGTGGACGACGGCGAGACCTAGGAAGGGGACGACGCAGAGCCGGGGAAGACGCGGAAGTGGAAGCCCGCGCGGAGAGGAGTACGAGGGTTCACTGGTTCGGCTGCGGTGTGAGGCTGCCGTCGCCGCAGGGCCTGGCCAGCGGTGGGAATAGTAGGGGGCGGTGAGGCCTCCGCGGCAGCACAGCCGGCCACGGGAGGCAGGAGCATGCGGCACGACCGGCGCTGCTTTGGGTGGCTGGAGCAAGAAGACCAGAGGTTGAAGAAGCACTACGGCCGTTGGATGGACATCGTACGGTCACTAGAGCTAGAATCATTCATATTGACTAAGTTGACAAAGCCCTCCGTCCCCGTCAACTTAGTAGGCCCACAAGTCAGCCTCCCACCATGGTGGGTCCCAGCTAGCAGGGGGAGTATTCATTTTTCTGTGCGTAATAAGGAGGCACTTCCGGTGGGTCCGAGCTGACAGGGGGGGAACGTTTTTTCCGCGAAATCCGGTGGTCCGTCCGGTGGGTCCTAGCAGTCAGGGGCAAACTTTTTTTCGCGAAATACGGTGGCCCATCCGGTGGGTCCCAGCAGTCAGGGGGGAAACATTTTTTCCGCGAAATACTGGTGGCCCGTCCGGTGGGTCCCTGCTGTCAGATGGAGGAATAATTATTTTGCGCGTAATAAGGAGGCACTTCCTTGCGGCTGCCGTGGACCCAGTTGTCAGCCTCTCCACGTACAGTACTCTTCCGATGGAAGTCGGTCATTGACCACATTGACAACTCCGCGCCGAGAGCACCATGGCGGTGGACGATGGTGAGGCCTAGGAAGGGGACGACGCGGAGCCGGGGAGACGCGGCAGTGGATGCCCACGCGGAGAGGAGTACGAGGGTTCATTGGTTCGGCTGCGGTGTGAGGCTGTCGTCGCCGCAGAATAACAGGGGGAGTGGGTGAGTGGAGGGATGGCCTGGCCATGGGTGGGAGTAGTATGGGGACGGTGAGGCCTCCGCGGCAGCACAGCCGGCCACAGGAGGCAGGAGCATGCGGCATGACCGGCGCTGCTTTGGGCGGCTGGGGCAAGAAGACCACAGGTTGAAGAAGCACTACGGCCATTGGATGGACATCGTTGACCACGCCGTGCCAAGAGCACCAGGGCGGTGGACGATGGCGAGGCCTACGAAGGGAACGACACAGAGCCGGGGAAGACACGACAGTGGCTGCCCACGCGGTGGAGAGTACAAGGGTTGCCTGGTTCGGCTGCCGTCGCCGAAAAATAACAGGAGGTGTGGGTGAGTAGAGGAATAGACAGGCCAGGGATGCGAGTATGATGGGGCCGTGAGGCCTGCCCGGCAGCACTGCCGGCCACGGGAGGCGGGAGCAGGCGGTTCCGACGGCGCTGGTTTGGGCGGCTGGGGCAGGAAGATCAGAGACTGAAGAAGCATGATTGTCGTTAGATTGACATGTAACGGTCTGATGCTGGTAGAGTCGATTGTTGACTAAGTTTCTTTTTTGAGAAACCTTGTGTACGCATGCACTTAGTAGGCCCACAAGCCAGCCTCCAAATCTGTGGTAGACAACATAAAGCCCATTTGCTATTTTTTATAATTTGCAGCCCATTTGCTAATTCTTAAGTAATTTATTACAGCCCATTTTCTGCCCAGGACCATGGTCAAAAAGTTCAACCTTATTTTGCATATTTCAGTGGAGTCCGAACTGTTGTAATCCCGAAATGATAAACATTTTTTGAAGAACTTATTGATTTGCCAAAAAAATCATTTTGTTTTTGTAAGCAAATAAGACGTGGGACAATTGAGTTGGTTTAAGGGAAAACCAGTGGTAAAAAAATCAGCGCTGGGTGGGAAAAACAACAAAAATAAGGATGTAAATATGAAAATGGAATTTTATGTGTTTTCAATATATTTATGTGTGTATATGAACTAGTAAAACTATAGGTAGAGATTAAAAAACGGATGTAGGACATGCGTTTCAAGGGGAAAATAGAACTGGGCTGTGTGTTTGATTCAGTAAAAAAATTGCATGCGGATGTTGTAAGACAAAATATAACTAACGCTGGCGGGCCAGATGCTAGTAGATACCTGTTGGATCTTTGTGCCCCGTTGTCATCATGGGCTGGGCCTGTTAAAAACAAAACCAACCCTGGGCAGTCTACAGCCCAGTTGAAACTTGCTCGACCTGAAAAAACAATATACGTGCTCAATAAACGAGAGAATTCTGCAAGTACAGACTGATAACTGGGATGCAGCACGGATACTGTTTTTTTATCGTGATAATAAGTGCATGCACTTGTTTCGAAAAAATTGGAGAACTGGGAATTCGAACGGCGGGTGCTTATGCTACCCATCAAATAAAAATCAGGTGCCTGAAAATTCGTTTCGAAACAAATGATTCAGCTTTATATCCACGTCGACCCTCGGCATGATGGTTGGAAGCAAATGCAAGTTCATACCAAAAGATCGTTAACAACAATACCAACTTGCGGAGGACAAGGTAGTACAACTACCAATACCAAACTAACTTATAATCTTTTTACTCCTGGCCCTAGTGTTCGTCTGGTAGAAAATCTTGCAGAGGACCAACTCCCACTCCTTCTCTTGCTCCAGGTCCCCGAGGTGGTACTGGTGCATCACCCAGTTGGTCCTCTGCTGGTCGAAGTTCTTGTTGGTGTGCAGCACCAGAACCTTTTTTGCTGCCCGTTTTGTCGGCCGTTGACCATCACCGGCAAGGTATTGCTGGTCTTGTGCCACATCGCGTGCATGCCGCACTCCGACTGTATCTTGCCGCACTCCGACTGTATCTCGCGTCCACGTGCCCCTTTTGAATGCCCTGGAATTGCGCTGGAAGAAATGCTTCCTTAGGCCACTTAGTGTGATACCTGCAGTATTTGTGGAATACAGGTTTCAGTGTACCTAGTTGGCATTTTCATAACATCTTTGGCATGTTGCAGTCACCTGTTTCACTTTTATTAACTGTCAAATTGTAATTGCTTCACCAGGTCTACGTCTAAAAAGAAAAATAGAGCTATAAACAAAGGAATATGTTTGTGCGAGTAGACGGCCGATCGGTGTCTTACCTGGAAGTTTCTCAGGTTGGGTGTAGCATATGTCGTGCTCGCTGTCGATGGTTGGTATGAACAAATCGATGAGAGACTGAAACCTCGCGTTGTCAGCATTCACTTTGGCCTCAAGGTGCTCGATCAGCTCCTGATCCATGGGATCGAACTTGACGCCAGCCGGCAGCACCGGCCAATCCTTCTTCGACTTGCATCGGTAATTCCAGTTATATGGTACTCAATGTATGATCAATCGACTGTTTTAAGTGAATGATGAAAGATTTCGACAGATAAGTGGTACTCCAAATCTGAAGTCCAGAATACCCGAACACGCTGCCGGGATTCTTGTGTCACCTCACGCGCAGCGTGTTGTCACGTCAATTCATTGTGTGGACATGATGAATAATTTGACCGACGTATACTAGTACTGCTACTGTACTACTTACTAGTCGTATTTAGTGTCACAATTTATACATAGGTTTAACTAACAAGTACGCACTTGAAGCATAACTGATGTATATATATATATATGGCTTCTGCACAGCATCTCCATCATCATTATCAGTACATCCTACGCAGGGAGTTAGGATGCACTTGATCCAAGGAAGGTATCTATCCTTCAAACTAGAGGAGTGCATCAAACTAACAACAGTACATAATATCCAACAAAAGAGGTTCGTGCTACAGCAGCAGAATACATGGCTCAGTCTAGATATCAGCACGAATCAAGTTGTGCATATTTGCTGTTGGCATGAACCACATCGCCGCATGTCGGGTTTGCAAAAGCCATCCATCGCATGGAAGCTTGATGCCTTTCACACACTGAAGATTATCTGGCAACAAGCTGTGTCGACAAATCTCTGGATATGGTGATTCATGAAACCCATGGTATGATGTGTAAACACAGCCCCCCTCGCGAACGGAAGTTGCATAGCATAGTAATCATCGCCGGTGATATGATCGATGATTGGTTGGATGATCGGATAATTGAGCCCGAGGAACAAGGAGTGGTTGCCGAGGTTGTAAACCCACCTCCAGTTGAATACGCCTGGCCCAACGGAGCTAGGATCTTTCTCGAACACAAAGTAGCCATAGCCATCAATGTCACGAACGCCCCACGCATTGTACTGCATGTGGTTTGATGTAATGGTTTGGTCAATTTGGTACGTGCGAATGAGCATCAAATGACCGCCGCCAGCTGAACGAGCGATAAACCACCACCCATCGGCTGGTATGATTCCAGGTCCTGGAATCATCAAGGCCAGCGCATTTGCATCTGCTGCAACAATTCAAATTGGAGACCAAAAGGACAAAATAAACAATCATGGTCAGAGTATGTGTGGAATTAAGATTATTATAACAGTGACACATATCATAGACAGAGAATTGCAATGCCGTGGTCATAATCATACCCCAAGTTAAAAAATAAGCCAATGGATTTCATATTCTAGCAATATGTCATGGTTCAAACATCATGTAACAATGAGAGGAAAACAGCTATGACAGCGCCTACTCATATTCTACCATAGCACTTACTACTACTGTTCTCATATCAACTCTAAGCAATAACATGCGTTGTTATAAAAATCTTGTAGACGAGAGTAACATATAGCAATCATGATGTTATGCTCATAATATGTATTCTAACAATCATTAGATACCAATTGTTCTCATATCAACTCTAACAATAACATGTGTGGTCATAAAAATCTAGGAAATGAGAGGAACATATAGCAATGATGTGGTTATAGACATGCTATGCATTCTAAATTTGTAACAAATGAACAGGCAGTCGTATTCTTAAGGTAAATATGAGATGAGATAGAACAATTACACGACGATAGATTCCACCAGTATAGGCAGCCAATCTGTGCGTCGACCGCGTAAACGATGCCATCATGCACTATAGCATCAGACAGAAATGTTGCCTCAACAGGATTGATGATGAGCCATAACCATGTATGGCGACCGGATTCCAGATAGACTAATCCCATGTTGAACAAGGCAATGAGCTTGTAATCCATGTAGTCTTCTGATGGTGTGGGCACTTCGCAGATTACAACTTTCTGCAAACAGAGGTCGAGCCAAAAGCTTGACGCGTCTCGTGCGTAGTAGGCAGGAGTGTCCGGCGGGCCGCGAGGCTCGATGGCGGCGGTATCCAACGATGGAAGGGTGATCTCTCGCTGGGTGTAGATATCCACAAGACGCCACGGACTACCGGTGTGGTGGATGAGGACGATCCAGTTGGCCTTCATGCCCGCCCAGTAGTGGCCGCGCATGAAGGACAGGTGGACGGGTAGTGGTAGCATGTCGAGGGGAACCACGACAACCTCCGTAGGATCGTCAAGTCGGTGTCTGGGCCACTTGCGAGGATCGGGCATCAGCAAGCAGGGTGTCTTGAAAAGAGCCGGCCAGTTGCAGACGAGTAGACGGTACAAAGACACCGAGCATGCGGCCAGACGGACGGTGCTGAGTAGGTCCATACGACTATAGATCTGCTCCAAGAGAACATCGGGGAGGGAATTCCAATCGCGGCTCTGCGTGTCAATCGGTTCTGCCATTGGGGTTTTCGGTGCCTGCGAGCCAGCGGGGAAGTGGATTCGGGCGGGCGAGCGAAGAAGCTTCTCCTCGTGTGGCCGAGCAGTGAGCTGGGGGATATGGTACGCGCGAGCTACCAAGGAAGATGGCGCGGGCGGGCGAGCAGTGAGCGGGGGTAAATGGTATGCGACCGACGATGGGGAAGAGAGGAGGAAGAAGAAGAGAGGAGGAAGAAGAGTGGAAGACAGGGAAGAAAGTGCATTCAATCTCAATTCTACTAGTACTACTACCAGGATATACCGTCCTTCGGAGTGTAAATAGTTACACCGATGACATGTGGGTCTACCACAACAGGGCCCATATGTCAGTTAATGGAGGACAAAGGTGCGTAGGCGTATTTGCGGAAGTGTGCTCTACTGGCAAACATGATGGCAGTACTGGGTAAGGCTGATTTAGTAACACCAACACGCTGGTTCAGCTTATTAATTACGTGTCCCATCTGCTGCAACGTGTATTTTCACTT
Organism: Triticum aestivum; assembly: GCF_018294505.1. NCBI lineage: Eukaryota > Viridiplantae > Streptophyta > Magnoliopsida > Poales > Poaceae > Triticum > Triticum aestivum. The sequence continues at coordinate 327,413,683 of NC_057796.1, read as the reverse complement.
CACTGCGAAGACTAGTTGAATAGTTCTCTCTGACCGAGATGGGGAATAATGGATCGCGAGGACTTCCTTTCTAAAGTATCCCTATGCCTCTACGCTCACTTCACTCATTTTGCTCCGTACCTAGTCACTTGTTGAAATCTGTAGAAAGACAAATACTCTGTATTTGGGAACAGAGGGAGGTTTTTACTCCGTACTATTTGGGAACAGAGGGAGTATCACCATATGGAGGGAACAGAGGAAGCTTGAAATATGAACATGTCAATGGGAGGGAGTAAGCCCCATGCATGCATGCAACATGCAACACTCACACGTACACATGGACGCACGCAACACTCACGCACCCATGCAGCGCACAGCACACGATGCAACACACATGCTCAGGCTCAAGTGCTCAACGTACTCCCTACGTCCGTGAAAGACTGTACATTTAGAGATTACACATTGACCAGGGCATAATTAACGCCCAAAAGTAGCACACTTATGTGTGCATGTGACCATTGAGATAAGAAGATTAAATGAAGGCTGTTGCATGCTGTAATTAAGGATAGACATGCAGCCAATACCTACAGCACAAGTTGGTGCATTAGTCAATCAATATCGATTTAGATTAAAGGCTAAATGCATTGGAAGTGTAGATGTACATCATGTACTACACTCTTTGTTTTATAGCCGATGTACACTCTTTGTTGGAAGACCGAGGGAGGACACGTGCATGCACTCACATACACAGCCAGGGAGGTTCGCGCGCAAGGGTTGGACTCATGTCGCACCTGCGTAAAGTTTTGTTTAACTGATTTCTTTGCTCTGGCAACTGACACGTGGGACCCAGAAACCAGGTGACCATTTAACCAGTCAACAAAGTGCCACGTTGACTATGTGGCCGGTCAGTAGGGTGCAATACGGTGCTCTACATGAGCTAGTGATTGTATAATCGCCGCAAAACTATATGTAGTGACCGTAAAGAGCGTATTGTTACATACGTTGACCGCCAGTGTATTTTTCTCATTTCAAATTAAGCCATATTAATCGGAAAGGACGCAGTATGGACTACTACTACTAGTACTAGTACTGCTTTGATGTGTCCCGTCAACTCGCCAAACGAGGAGAAGCTTGCTTACTATGCCACTCCCTCGCCCATGTGCGCGGTGGTTCGCAGGACGAGGAGAGGGTTTTGACTACAGCGCCCTCTCCCTCTCCCTCTCCCTCTCCCTCGCCCTCGCCCTCGCCCTCGCGGTGGACGTGCAGCAGTTCAATCGGTGTCAGATTGGCAGAAGCATATTGTACTGTAGTATCATCATTGTTGGACCTTCCGAAGAGGCGAAGAGCCAAGTGCAAGGTTCACACGAGTACAAACTGTTGAACCTCCCGAAGAGGCAAAGAGCCAAGCGCAAGGTTTTATAGGAGTTGTCGTCCTAGTAGGAGTGTACTACAACTATAGCGAATGATGCTACTGTATGATGCCGCCACGTCACGTATATCCAAAGTTGTGCCACCTTTTTTTCTCAAAGAGCGTGTTGGAGCCCGTGCAACAACCACACAAGTTGCACGTACACATAACACATTTACTAGTAATAAATTCTAAAGGACAAATGCCAGTATGCCACACAAGTTCATCTCCAATTCATGTGATAAATTTGTGCATGACTAGTCTACATATATTCACAGCGCTACCGTTCACAATTACCGTACTCCACTTACAGGTTATAGATGGGCTACATGTCCTCCTCCAGGTTCCAGTCCCAGGTGTTCTTCATGGATGGCACGATCCATAGGAGTGGGCAACGAGAATCATTGTCGCAGATTTCTAGTCCGGTTCCACACGATGGAGACTCATCCAAGCTGAAGCGGCATAAATCAGGGATAGCGTGTCCCAGCATGACGTTCATCCGGCGGTGCGCACTGGAGACACAACCATGCTTCATGAACGGCAGGCCTTCCGTGTCATGCATGGAAGGTGGCATCCGCTTCACAATGGGGTAGCTATCCCCGATGAAAAGCGAGTACTCTCCAAGAGTGTTCCTTGGCACCCACGTAGCATCACGGGGGTCGAACTCGGCGCCGTTCATCTGGTACACACGGCATCCCAGATCGGGACACATGGTGACGTACATAGTCAAGGTCCATGCATAATAATGTTGTGCTCAAATATGGCGGTCGGTAATACTGTGCAGCAAATAGTACTACTCCGGTATAGAGGAAGTAAAATAAACGGCTTATTATATATAGCCACTCTTTGCTACATGGATGAGATAGTAAGACATGGAAAAACAAAAATGGTGGCAGCTAGTGGGTTCAAGTCTTCAAGGGCCTAGCTAGCTATACGCGTCCTCCAAGGTAAAAAGTACTCCTACTAGTACTACAAAGTATACTACTAGTACAACAATGAAAGAGAAGGCGAGAGGGTTAAAAAATGGAATACCTGGGTAGATGGTGATGGTCCGATCGTGGTAGATTGTGTGACCATGTTGCACATCAGTGGTACCATGGGTAACGACAACTAAGATAGTTGATCCCAATATGCCAAAGTCAGCTACAAGGTTCCAGGTTAGACCGAATCACGGATGCAAATGCACATCCAGGATCGGCGATCTTATTTTGATCGGGGGATGACTGGTCCCTGGAAAATAATGGAGTACCGTTAGGGATGCAAATGATGGTTTGTGCATTCCGTTTGTAATCTCCCGTACCGTAGGATGGAAACCAGATGAAACAAGTCCCCTGGCTTGTCACCGCGAAGATGCGGCCTAGATGGCGCATGGCGTCTTCGAACATGTAGGGGTACAAATATGCCGCCGCAAACATGCGCCAGCCTCTGCCGTTACTGCATCTTGCATTGATGGCAATCCTTATGTCGAACACCGCGATGAGATAGTAATCGTCGTAGCTGTGTCGCTTTGTCGGCGGGTCCGCAATTGCTATCTTCTTCAATCTCATGTAGGCATCATCATACGTATTCAAGCCCAGCCAGTCCAGAAGGCCGATCCCAATGGTGGAGAAGGGGTCTACCGGAACGGCCGCACTGCTGTGGATGTTGTGCAAAATGATGGTTGTATCCGGCCGGAGGTATGCAAGCCAATCTTCGTTGGCACCGACCCAGACCTATATATAAGACGGTGGGCAACGGAGAAATTACGGGATGGAAATAGAATAACTAAGTACTACATGATCAAACTCCATTACTGACCTGCTCATCGGACAAAATCCGACTACCTCTCAAACTCGGCAACTCTAGCGGAGTCAACGTGCAACCATGGCCAGGGAGCGGTGGACTGTTCGAAGGATTGTCCCATAGAATAACCTTCTCCTCGAGGACGCATGGAAGACCAACAAGCATGGCCTTTTCCCAAGCCTATTTAAGCAGCGTCTTGAAAAAGTTGGTGCAGGAAGCACCGAGTCTTGCGGCGGTGAGGACGTCGGAGCGGCGTGCGATCTCTCCCAAAGGATCGTTGTCCAAGGTCTCCCAGCCCCGACGAGGAGGAGAACCGCCTGGTGAATCCATGGGTGCAGCGACGAACTGCCTTCTCTTCGGGGGGAGGGGAACTGGCGAGGAGGAGATAAGAGCGTAGTAACCGCAGGGCCTCGTCCCTTCCAACTGTAGATTGTTCCTCAGCGAAGGGGTGAGGCTATTATTTACTACTAGTACTAGCATTATGGAACATTATGGGATTGCATTGTACTGTAAATAATAGCACTAGTAAGAAATTTTTGGCACTAGGTAGTAGTTCTTGGCGTTGATTAAGAAATTTTGGGTATGTTTTTGCCATTTTTTGTACACGCCGACTAGTGTCAAAAAACGTCTTACATTATGTGACGGAGGAGTACGTACTCGTACTGTAGCAGTACTAGTACTACTTTTCTCAACTAGTAGTGCGATGTACTGTACTTCTAGTCTAGTCTAGTATAGTGCACTAGTTTTGAACTCTTGAATCTCAGGGCCAAGAAGCTACAGTGGAAGTGGAGGGTACTAGTGTTCTCTAGCACCATCGCTGTACTATCAATGCAGGGGAAGTACACCTGCGTAGTGGCCTAGTGGGTACTCTCGGTGCTCTATTCAGCCGCTCCTCTCACGTAGCTGGCCTACTCAGCCGCTCCTCTCATGCACACACTAGCAGCCTGTTTATCAGCGACGGTTACTGCGGGGGCAGAACATTTGAGTTATTTGATACAGCGAGACTTGGCTTTTCGCTTCCATTTGTGGAGGTGTAATGGATCCCGTCGAACTTTGTTAGTAGTTCCTTCTTTATGAATGAGATGAAGCAAAGCTTTTGCCTCCGTTTCAAAAAAAACACGTCAAGAGGAATTTATTTTATAGTAGAGCCGATAATGGAGTGAAGTCCATGCGTGCAACGCCACAAGCTACAGAGTAGTAGTAGAGCACTTTACGTACAGAGCCATATTGCACAGTTCCCAATGCCCCGCCAGGCTTTTCTGGCTCCTCGGGCTTAATTAGGAGGCGCTAGTTTAAATATGCTACTAGCTGGAAGCTGCAACGAGGTGCGGCTAGGGCGAGCACGCGAGCCACGGGATGCTGGGAAGGAAATCCTGTTCACGTGGCTAGGCTTTCCAGTGCACCCAGATTGTGGGGTTGCACGTCCGTTTGACTTCAAAACTCAAACTACGCGTGTAAAATATTGGCTCGCAGCGAAGTGTAGTAGTACTATTTAAAAAAAAAAGGTCGCCGTGCGTTCGGCCGGGATCGAACCCACAAAACGAGGTATACACTCCCGCGACCACTAGTAGTACTCGTTGGAGTACAACGCAACCTAGAATCGCCTTTTGTCGCTAGTAGTACGTACATTGTTCCTTACAAGAAACCCCTAATGGTTAATAGTATAGCCAGCTGCTGGCTATAAGCCAGTGCCATGTCATCTACAGCCCATCTTATAGCCAACATATACAATAATAGATCAAAAGAGTGTACTACTTTTTTATTATGTGGCCCACTTCTCATTCTCACAAAGTGCCTAGGAGCACGTGCTAGAGCTGGCTCTTCACGAAGAGCCCGCTCACCTTCTCTCTCCTCTTCTCTTTCCTCCAACTAAGCAGAAATATACTAGTTTATTTCTTATAGCCCGCTGACTCAGCTCTATTGTACTTGCTCTAATAATGCAAGAAACCACTAAAATGCCAAGAAACTACTACCACTTGCATACGTGGCAGACTTAAGATAAGACTACCTTATCAACCATTGTACATGCTCTTACCAACAAAAATCCTCGAGTGACCTCCTACCTCCGGCCCGTCCACCGAGTCATCCTCGGCCATGGGACGCAGCTACCGCCGCCAGCAGAAGGCGAGGTCAAAACCGCCGGTGGTGCGGAGCCCATGTTGCGGCAGCTCGGATGCCAGCTCCGTCCGGCTCTCACGGCCGCTAGCCAGCCAAGATAGCTCCGTCCAGCTGCTTGTCTGCAAGGTTTGCTAGCTAGATTGGCACGGCAGCGCGGCGGCTTGCTCGCGCGCGCCGCGCTAAGGCCAGCCATTTGGCTTGAGCGAAGTCCAGCGCGGCGGCTTGCTCGCTCGTGAATCACGCTCGGGCTAGCCTGCCAACCCATGCGGAGGCCAGCGCGGCGTCAGGCCCGTCCGGCGGAGCAGTGGCCAACTCGCTCATCACCGGCGCCACCGAGGAACACGCATCAGTACTGTTTGAAGTAATGTTCAGGAAAAATAATGATTTGAGGGCGAATAACAGGATAGAAGGTCAGATGTGGGTCCCTCGTGTCAAGGGTCAAACAAAATGTGTTGGTTTAAGCTGCCTCTCAGCACGGACGTGTGGGCCAACCCTGTCATAAATGGGTTTAAACGAACCTAATCGGTAGGAGTACTAGGTAGTTTTTGGCGTGGATTAAGAAATTTTGGGTATGTTTTTGCTATTTTTTGTACAATAGATTCTTCCTAGGGCTGGTTGAAATTGGTAGTTTTTTTAAATACTCTACATATTGTAAGTAGGAGTGAAAGTTAAGCTTTGGAAGCCAATAAGCAAGGCTAGTTACATAGTGCATATGTGTACATGATTGAAAGTAAATATCAACCATGAGTGACTAATATCTTGATGGAAAACTCGAAACTATAGAATACTAGGAAAAAAATGCATGGTTGGAAATACTAGCAATGTTCATGTCCATTGCAACGAATCATAATTAGAATAATACTTATTCACAAACTTGGTACAAAACACTCTAATTTTGATATACATATGTCACTAAAGATATATTATGTTTCAATTAGAATATATTCCTTGGGCTGTTTTGGTGAGGTCAGGGAGGGATGTGGTTGGTTTTAAGATACTAATTATGGGTTTTTCTGCAAATTGGTAGACAAGTGGGATGTTGGTGAGAAGAGGCAACAACTTACCTCATAATCGTTAGATGTAGATCTAATGGTCAGAAACGACGGATGGCAGAACTAGCATCACCAACTTAGTCTTGTGTAGGAGTACTAGCAAGATCCGTGCATTGCACGGAACATCAAGATACATTTTTTTATAAAACACTTGTTGTGATTGACCCTTGCGGGAGTAATCCCATGTGTAAAAACTAATGATATCTCGAGAAATATGAGATAAGGTGAAGAGGAGTGGGGTGTGGTGGTGGTTGGTGGTCGGACTGAGCGGAGGCATGGGGATTGACGACGCCGGCAGCGGCCACCAGGCCAGTTTGTTCCAGAGGCTTCCTTTCTTAATTGCTCAACAATGAGGTTTGTTGGAGATAAGGATGAACGAGGGAAGGCCTTGTCTGCAAATGTGGAGAGGGGTGCGGGTATCTTTTAGTTTAATTTCCATCCGTCAGATATAGATCGGACAGTCTATATTGCAAGATGGCACACGTACCATCATCACCAACTCGGTTTTTTATAAGAGAAGAAATATAAGTATGGAGATACAAATGTATTATCGATACTTGCTTCCGTAAACTAGCATCTACATTCTATTCAACGCCTCGGCATGTGGGGCCTTAGCACAATGACTTCTCGACTGTGTAAAACAAAGATTTTCCCATCGCCGACAAGGAGGGGGTGACGGCGGCGCGCTTTTTGGCTTGCTCTAGTCCTAGTAGTCATACTTGGTGGTCTAAGCACGTGTTGATTTATTCTTTTTCACGTCTCGTGTTCACCGTACTGCCACGACTGTTGATGAATAGACGGTAAGTTATTCACGGGGAAACCCTTGTTGAGCGTGTTTGCGAGAGAGAGAGACAGTGTGCATTTGTGATATGTTAGAGACTGAGGCAATGATAACAGATTCTTTGTGTCTATGTGTGTGGAGGATAGAGAGAGACATGTACATGGGGCTTTGTGTTGTGTAACGTGGAGACACATATACATAATTAGAGAGTGAGTGTGTGAGATACACATGCGGACATGAGGAGAGATGAGGATCCAGATAAATGGGTGTTTGTGCGTGTCTGTGTGTGTTTGTGCAGGCGTTTGTGTGTGAGAGGGACAGAGTGTATGCGGAGTAGAGAGACCACTGATGATGTAAACCTAGTATAAGGGAAGGGGGAATGGTGTGACATGTGTAGTAGCGAGATAGCACGGGTGCGGGCGGGGGGAGCAGACTATTTGGAAGAGACATCGAGTGTGTGTGTGGGAGAGGGGTGTGAGAGCGAGAGAAAGAGAGAGCTAGCGATGGAGAGAGGGAGAGGAAGAGAGGGGGCGAGAGGGGTCGTTTGTGTCCATAAATGGCGTATAGATAGGGAGACAATGTTGATGTCGTCCGAAATTGGCCTATGAACGGAGACGCAAGGGAAGCGAGTCATCGTGTGTGCGATAGGGACTTCATGAGAGATCTAGAATAGATGATGTAGAGAACAATGTGCGAAATCGAGAAAGATTATACATTAGGGAGCTATGCAAAGAGTCACGACATATATGTATACAGGGAAGGAGCTGGGGCGGGTCCGCATGTGGGAGAGATAGAAAGAGGAGAGTGGTGCACAAGGAGACAAAGTGTGCTTGTTTGCAGTGGGGGTGGTGTGTGAGGTGAGTGCGCGAGAACCACATGACTAGGGAGATAGACGTTTGGGGGCGACGTTTTATGTGTATGGGAAATATACACTCTACATATTGTGTGTGCTTGGGTAAGAGAGATAGAGGGAGACCTAGAGAGTGAGGGAAGTGATGTGTGCATGCCCGAGAGACAAAGTGATAGAGACCTATGTTGGGGTCCGGACTCTACAAGAGAGAGGGGTGTTAATGTGCTCGTGTGTTGGTGTTTGGGGGAGAGAACGACTTCTCTATGTGTGTGTGTGTGTGTGTGGTGGGGGGGTTGGCTTCAGATAAAGAGTGAGGTGTCTATATTTGAGGGACTTTAGCGTAATTGAGATATTGTGCACTCATGGTTGATCAATTTGTTTCACAGTTTGTACTATGAGATAATGATACTTTTGAACATGCGTGATATACCTTGATGTACCAGAATTACAAACCTAAGATTGGAATTTTGGAATTCGACTCCATCATTATCTTTTGTAATTCATTTAAACGGAGGTACATTTTTTAAGCCGGGATTTCGTGATTTCAAATTCATATATCAAACCTAGAGATATACACATACGGGCATGTTCAAACTTTATAATCATCCACTTTATTCATACACATACACATTTTTGCTTTTGTCATCATATTTAGGATAAACACATTTGGAATTTCATTTGAATTGGACCGTATGATGGTATTTGCTTGTAGTAGCTCAATGATCCATATTTGAATTGAATGGACAATCTAAGTTTCGAGTTGGAGACATTGATTTTCAAAACTTGCACATTTTTTTGCGTGCAAAACAAACAAATTGTCGGCCATGATATCATAGTCGGCCGTACGAGAGCAGAATACTTATAATTTTAGGCGCCAAAAGCTTTCAAACTTCCCGCTCACATCGAAATATCACGCGCCCGAAAGTTTAGCCCTGCGATATTCCTGTTTTACCCCTGCCACATGAACGGAAAAGGGCTGCTTTGGTAACTCCATTGTTTCCCCTCTTTGCCCCCAACATTCTTCCCTAGATCCCCTCCCCTTCCCCTCCCTGACCCCCCCCAACCACGGCAAGCTGCCAAATCTAGTCCTCCGCCGCAGCGGTGGACCTCACACCCCGCCGAATCTACCTTCTGCACCTTGGAACCCCCAGCTGCCAACTCACCACTTCACCGGAGCCGCTTCAGCGACTGGCTTGTCCACCGCTCGAGATCTCCTTGACCGCCATCATGGTCCACCGCACCGGATCTGCTTAATCGGCGCCCTCGTCCACCACAGCGTTGGCCCTTCACTGACTCCCTCGTCCGCCCCTTTGCTAGCCCTTCATACAAGCCCTCGTCCGCCGCAACAGATCCGCCTCACTGGAAGCACGGTACAACGCGCCCGCCGAAGCCTTCGTCCACTGCACCAGACCCGCTCCACGGACGCCATATTCAACTCCACCGGCCCTGCTTTACCGACGCCGCAGCCTCATCAGTTTATTTCGATTTGTACTCCTTCGGTTTTTCTCTTCATCGTGCAATTGTTCACTTACCACAGATGAGCTTTCTTGTATGTCGACAGGCGCCGCAACTGTAGCACCGGAGCCGCTTCAGCGACGGCGATAGCCGGCCCAAACTCAACCGCAACACGAGCACCATCGACGATCCTTAGCTATCAAGTATGACAACGATACCCATACGCCGCCGAGAATCAGGTACTATTATCCAACGGCCGGTGCCTACGTTCACTTTCCTAGCATAAGCACCGCACCTTTGAATTTCTTCAGGGCATCATTCAGTTTTTCATGAGACGCGTTATTCTGCTTGCACCTGTAGGGCCATACTTCTGGCAGTGAACATGTTACATGTGCTAAATTACATACCAGTGCACATATAGTTAATATGCTTTAGTTTTGTTCTGATGCCACCTGTTGGTTCCATCAGACTGCTTAATGTTCTCTATGCTTAATTACACATCAGCAAACTAGCATGTGGTTCCGCTGCTTTTTGTTCGTTTTACCCTACATTTTCTGATGCTAGCTATTACATCACTGCTCCGAGCCTCTGTTCATTACTTGTTTGTGTGTTCTTGATCTTCCCAAGTTGCATGACTAATTTGATGCTTCTATTAATTATGGAGCTGCCAACCCCATCAAGCAAAATATTTGTTCTTTTGGGGCTAGCACCTCGAACAAGCATAAAAATAGAGGGAAGCAGATATATTGTCGTGTATGCACACACCCTTCTTTCATTAGTTTAGATGAACCATTGATGATAAATTCGGACCAGTGCATGCGATTAAAATTAATTTTACCTAAATAGATGGTGCAGAATAAACTACAACAACTAGATTTGCAACCACGGGATGCTGACGATATCTTGAAAGAACATTGCAACAGCAGCTAGGCTTCACAGCAACATATGGTAAGCCAGTGTGTTTTAGTACATGTGAAATGTAATGCGAGTGGGCTGCTCTCTTGGCTTGTGCCCTCAACGTGTAATCCTACCGAATTACAAATATTTCAGTTGTCTGCTTTGCTGTATTGCTTGATTCGCATGCTTATTTGTTGTTACGCTATACCTGAGCTGGCCAATATGTCAGCAGTGCCGGCTGTACTATCGTAAAGAAATGCATGCCTATTTCATTTGAGTCCTTAACTTTTCCTCTCAACTTCATCACAAGATTGTCTTCGTAGTTTATATGAGGCCACACTGTTAAGTGCTTTCTCAGATTATTTCAACTGCTTAGATGCCTCGGCAACTTAAATATAGCGGTTGTACACTCCCTTTCAACTAGGGATGTCAACTGGGTCCCGTTTAATCCCGATTAAAGTCCACTAGTGGTATGATAGTTCAAAAGAGTTTTTGTTTTTTTGAGGAAAATGAACTAGGGAGGTAGCAAAAACTAACTAGATGGGACTGGCGGATGTCGTTTATTTGCCACTTACATCCCTAGTTTCATCTTACCATTTTAATTTCTTTTCCGCTGATGCTGCTTCGAACCATTTAAATATAGTTTGCCATGCTCGGCAATAATTCGTCCGTCGTTTACCATGTAAGCTTACTGCCTGGATCATACGATAACTATCTCTTACTGATGTCCAGCAGAAACCTTTCAGGATGCCGTTCACACTAGGACACAATGTACAACCCCAGAATCCATTTGTGGAAGCAGTGCACCATCCATGTTACCAGATGGTAGCAGTTCAGAGGCAACACCGCCGGAGAGTAGTTTGAGCACAGATATTATAGTGCTTGAGGCTCTACTAGAGGCAGAAAGAGATGGTGTGGCTGCCATGAATGAGGTAATCTTTATCTTGAGGCTGGAAATTATGGAATTAGCGGCACGCATTATGCAAGCAACCCAAGAATTGGAGGAAGTAAGAATGTTGCATTTGAAGACGGAGGAGGTCCTGCTGTTTCTGCTATCTGAAGCCCAAGGTAATCCCGGTTCTTCTTTGGATACCAGTTGAAATTGTCATTAGATTATTGTACTTGCATGTTGTGTCATGTCTCTGAATGGATTATGTTGCAAGACCCCCTATGTTGTCCATGTGTTGTAATGATCCAAATTTTTTAGGTGAGTTAATCCTCAGTACTTGTATGATTGACATAAGGTGAACTGTTTTTCGTGTGAGCATATTGTATTGGATGAAATAACTGTTTGACTCAGAGTGTATCCAACCTACTGAATTCGAAGATCACGGCATTACTAAATCATAATCATATATAAAGGTGGAATAAATCTTTGTTGTGGTTTTGAAGAAATAAATAACAAAACGTATAATTATCTGTGGATATTCGTAATCGAATACAAATTGGATTTGAATTTAGTTTGCCAGGTCCCAGGGCAAACGTGAATGCTAATTCTCCCAAGTTTTGAACGAAGCGGCTAAACACCCACTATAATTTGTGGGATGCCCGAAGCAAGTGTTTGCGAGATGGAAATTAATGTCTACCCCTGACACTTGACATCCTTATCGACCGGATTTACACTGTTGTCGATAGGGGTAGACTAGTAACTTCAATCAGACGTGACACGACGGCCTCTGGGCCCATTCAGACACGGTGGGCGCCAAACGTGGGTGGCAAAACACATTTGATTCAAGCTCGTCCGAAAGACATGTGTCTCTTCCTCCATTTGCCCATTCATACACGGTGGGCGGCAAAACAAACTCTCCTCGTCCGAAATCGATGTAGGCTAATATTTTAAATAGGGGCAGATGTGTAACTTCCATCAGACGTGACACAACCGCCCTACCTGTCAGGCCCGTTCATAAACCGTGGGTGCCAACCGTGGGCAGCAAAACACCCTCTCCTCGCCCGAAATAGTTACCGGCAAATATTTGGGAGATGCGAGATTACCGTCCTATCCCCAACCGACGCGATGTCCGAAATTTTAAACGGGGGATAAGTTCGTGACTTTCCCCCATTTCAGAGAAGCGCGTCCCAAAGTTTGAGATCCCCCCTCCCCTCCATTTCCCCATTCATACACCGTCGGCGGCACGACAAACTCCGCACGGCGGCCAGCCTCCTCCGTCCGCCACCCCATCCTCCATCTTGCCGGAGCCGCTACCCCTACCCCATCGTCCACTACAAGAGATGGACGTCTCTCATGCACGGCGCTGGACCAGGATCCTTTCATCGCCTCCTCTCGCTTCATCGGCGCCGTCGTCCACCTTGCCGTTGCCGCTCCTACGACCACCTCATCCACGGCAACAGGATATATCCCCGACCCGGCCGTCTGCCGTCTAAAGTATTCTTCCCCGCCGCCGACAGCCATCGCACCCGCGGCGCCCTCAACGTATCAGCACAGGCCTACACGGCGTCGCAAGAGAGGTGGTACTCTTCCATATATGCTTAAGTTATTGATCTCACCCGGAAAATAGATCGTAATTTGTTTACTGTACTTTTCTTGTCCGTAGCAAATCGTAGTGGCTAGTTGAAAGCAAACATTGGTTGCGAAGTAGCTTTGTCCGGTTTGCACCTTCAGATCCACCATGGCACGGGCACTATACTCGTAAAGCTTATGGTTTCCCCCCTTCATATTCACTACCATCATCGTAGGTGCTTCGTGTCGTGCTAGCACTTCTCCTCAAGACCTAAACCCAAAGCTTACGTGTTGAAATACGAATCTGATATGATGCTCATATCACTAAAACAGAGAACATTTAATTGGTCATCTAATGTTCCTATATTCGTTTCGAAAAGCATGTGCGCCACCCACTGGTCCAGCTAGTTCCACTTTCCTGTTTTTTCTCTTGATGCTTAGGGTTTTCCCCTTTTATCTACTCTACTATGATCTGCGTAGGTGCTTTCTGTCGTACTAGCATTACTCCACCCTTCAAGCTAAACAACACAACACTCAGAATTTGAAAGCTTAATTGTTCAAATATGATTGTGATATGATACTGATATTAGTTAACCGACACATTTAATTGGTTAGCTAAAGGTCCCACTTGAGTTTCCAAATGCATGTCGCGACATATAGAGAGACAGCATAATTGCATTTCTTTGTCACTTGTTGACCGTACTTTCTTGTCCATACCAAATCTTAGTTGTTATTTCAAAGCAAACATCGGTTGCTAACTACCCTTTGCACGGTTTGCAGCTTCAGATCTGCCATCCCACTGCCACGGTTAACACTGTACACGGTTATGACCACAATCAGCCTACGTGGTTCGTGTCGTAATAGCACTGCTCCACCCATCGAGCTAAACAAGCTTAGTTGTACAAATTCATATCTGATATTATTGCTGATATTAGTAAAACTGAGAGATGTTTAATTGGTTAGCTAAATGTTCCTACTTTAGTTTCGAAATGCATGTGAGCCACGTATGGAGAGACCGGAAAGAATAGTATTTCTCTGTGCGCTCTGGATCATCATGTGTGGCCAACCGACATTGTATTGAAAGACTTGTAATATCTTCAATCTGCTTGCTCTTCTGCTCTCCTTTAAGATGATACTCTTCTCTTGCGGTCGACTGGTCAGGTCGAGTTGTTCTCCCTTAGTATATTTTGAATCTGTCAGGTCAGGTCGACTTGTTCTTCTTTACTATATGTTGAAGCTATCATCTGCGAAGTGTCATCACTTCTGGAGCTCTCATATTTTGAGTAGTAGGCCACATTATATTCATGCACACAACAAATTACAGCATGCATGGCATCTTTTAAAAGAATTGCAGAGATAGCACAAAGGGGTTTACAGGGAGGCAGTATTGGATTAGAATCACTTCTACATTACAAAGAAAATCTCACTTGTTTTTATGTTTTCATGCATGTCAGATATTGAACATTATCAAAATGAATATGAGAATGGGCGCACAAGAGGAATATTGCGGAACGATCCACTGGCTAACAAACTTGGCATGGTGGAGGATGGCCTATCTTATTCACCCATCAAGGTGCTTGCTCTAACTTTGCAAAGTTGTATTGGTCGCACATATTTTGCATCTGACCTCTTGCATTACTTCTACTTTGTTACACCATCTGCTTAGTTTAAGCATCATATATGAGTATATGCCATACCTATCCATTTTCTGTACCTATTCCATGTGTCGTCACACTATGTTTTTCCAGTCAAATGTTGTTCTTTCGTAATAGATGTCCAAAAGGAAGAGGGTGAGTGCAGATCTCAAGGAGTACAAAGTAGGTATTTGGAAAAGGTAGTGATACGTGTTAAATCAGATAGATCAGCAGCCACAGAAAACACAGGCCCAACTGTACCACACTTTACCCCTACTCCAGTGGCCAAACCCCTATTAGAACTGCTGGGAGCCCAGCGCCAGGTACTGTCTATGATATCAATTCAAAATTTGAACTCCTAAATTTCTGCTTGTGCCTTACCTTCTCTCTTGTATGAAAACTAATTTCAGATGAATCTCCTTGCTCAAAGGATCATACGATCTCAAAACAATAATGGGCTCTGCATTGCTCTTGTCAGTACCTCTCTCCCTTTTGCCTTGTTACGCTGTACTTAATTAATTGCTATTTGATTATGTATCATCAGTCTGCACCTGAGCTTCATTATCCTCTGTTTCTTACAATATTATTTGATCTATATTTACTCTTTGCAAAATGTACAATAATGGCAACGCTTATAAAGAATTTTCTTTGGGGAATTTATTGAATTATCCTTCCATCAACATGGAGAAGGGCTTTGTCCAGCCCGTGTTAACATGTAATGTAAGTTCATCCTTCTCAAGCCTTCAAACTTTGTTCTAGTATAGATTTGGATAGGCATCATTTCCTCCACTGCTGTTTGCTTTGCTGTTTACATCTGATTGGATGTTTGCAACAACTACCAGTTTCAAATTGTAGTTGTAAAAACATGTTCCTTATGCAGAATAGATCCATTTATTTGCATATATAATTGTGAAACCTGTTACGTGTCTCCTTGTTTCTCTTCCAGACTCGTATCTCTTACGCCAGGCAGAACTTTAGGGAAGATAGTGAGCCAAACCATCTTGAGGACAGCGAGATGACCCCAAGGTCCTGTCTTGATGAAGACAGTGAGTTGAAGCTACTCACCAGCAGGTGTGAGACAACCTCTGTGCAGTCGCTGCCTCAATCAGTTCGACTTCTTCAGTCTCAACTTAAAGCGGAAAGGCTTGCTTCAGCTCAGCTCCGACTTGAAGTCAAAGATGCAATGAAGATGTCAGAGGACTGCCGTGCGCACCATCATGCCTTAAATCTAGTGTTGATGCATCTATCGTTGACACGACTGAGGTCTACTCAGCTTCTTCAGCTGTTTGGGGGGCCCGATGTGGCCAGGCCTAGTGCCTTCTGAAGTGCTCTCGGTTTTGTATATTCTTTTGTCGGCGCGTTTATTTGCACTGGTGGCGAACTTTGATGCCCAGTGGATGTAATATGTGTGATAGCCGTGATAGCCTAGCGTAAGTTTCTTGCTTATTTGTTTCCTTGTTGTCTTGTTTATTTGTTTGCTGTAGTCATTGCAGTTCTTTTTCTGCGGTATGCTAGTGGCTGCACTAACCTATTTTTTAAAAACTAGGCTACAATAACCATGGGCTAATATTTACTGTAGTGACACTCGGCCTCCTACGGGCCGTGGAAAACGTGGGCCTTCTACGGGCCGTATCAACAGTGGGCCTTCTACAGGCCGTAGTAACAATGGGCCTTCTACCGGCCGTAGAAACAATGGGCCTTCTACGGGCCGTATCATCAATGGGCCTTATACGGGCAGTATGATCGATTGGCCAAACATGGGCCAATAACAGGCTGCATTATGGCCGTAAACGGGCTAGAGTTGGAATCGTCCGTTCATGGGCTGACCATAAAGGGCCATCGTTAATAGGCCGTATTTGATGATGCTATGAAAACGGCCCAACGTATTAACGGACCACAAACGGGCCGACTGTAACCACGGGCTGAATTTGGCCCACAAGTAGAAAATGACAGTAACGGGCCGTAAGTAAACGAATGCTGGAAATGAGCCCAAGAATAAATGGGGTCTGAGAAGGCCGAAAGATAACATGGGCTGGAAACGGCCCAACGGAATAACGGGCCGTTAATGGGTATAAAGTGATACACTGTTCATTACGGGCCAGTTTCACCACGGGCCGTTAATGGGTGTAAAGTGATACACTGTTCATTACGGGCCAGTTTCACCACAGGCCGTTAATAGGCCAAGAGTTACATAGGGCCTCATATGGGCCGAAAGACATCATGGGCCATACATGGGCCAGAAGTGAAAACGGGCTGGAATCATATTGGGTGGCCCAGATGACGCTACTGGGCCTAATTCGGATAGGGCGTAACGGGCCTTGGGTTAGCCGGCTGTAAATGGGCTATATGCGAATAGGTCGTTAACAGGCTTTACATGGGCCGGCCCGCCACCTTTTGACCAAGTCAAACGGGCCGGCCTTTTCACAGGAATGGGCCTCTGTTGTGCCGTGCTACGTGTCGACGTATCATAGGCGCCTTCTGTCCAATGAGTGGATGACATCTGTCCCAACGACGAGCCGACACGTGTTTCCTCCAGCCAATGATGATTTTACACGTGGAAAATCCCCATTGGTCGCGGCTGTTAACAGGTTATCGGATCCAAAACCCAACCCGATAGCTTAACGGCGTTCCGTTATGGTGGATGCCACATGTCGGTCACCCTTGACGAAAGCACTTCTGTGACGCGTGATTTATCGTCATGGAAGTGGACACTTCCGTGATGATAATTTTGGCAATGTCATGGAACACTTCTACGACAGCACAGGTATGACTATCTTGATTCTGTCATAAATTTGTCATGGATGTACATGCATGACAGAAAACGCAACCTACTGTGACAAACACGTATCATCACGGAAGTGTATTTTTTGTAGTGCCTCTAGCCGATAACTAGCACTTTCAAGGTGGCGTGAGTTGTGAAACTATTCCACATTGTTTCAAATGAAGACCAAACTCATAACTCAAATATTTGCCTCTGCGATCAGATCATAGAAACTTTATTTTCTTGTTACGATGATTTTCCACTTCACTCTGAAATTCTTTGAACTTTTCAAATGTTTCAGACTTATGTTTCATTAAGTAGATATACTCATATCTGCTGAAATCATCTATGAAGGTCAGAAAATAACGATACCCGCCGCAAGCCTCAACACTCATCGAACCGCATACATCGGTATGTATTATTTCCAATAAGTCAGTGGCTCGCTCCATTGTTCCGGAGAACGGAGTCTTAGTCATCTTGCCCATGAGGCATGGTTCGCAAGAATCAAGTGATTCATAATCAAGTGATTCCAAAAGCCCATCTACATGGAGTTTCTTCATGCACTTTACACCAATATGACCTAAACGGCAGTGCCACAAATAAGTTGCAATATCATTATTAACTTTGCATCTTTTGGCATCAATATTATGAATATGTGTATCACTACGATCGAGATTCAACAAAAATAGACCACTCATCAAGGGTGCATGACCATAAAAGATATTACTCATATAAATGGAACAACCATTATTCTTTGATTTAAATGAATAACTGTCTCGCAGCAAACAAGATCCAGATATAATGTTCATGCTCAACGTTGGCACCAAATAAAAATTATTTAGGTCTAAAACTAATCCCCATGGTAGATGTAGAGGTAGCGTGCCGACGGCATTCACATCGACCTTGGAACCATTTCCGACGCGCATTGTCACCTTGTCCTTAGCTCATCTTTGTTCAATCTGTAGCCCCTGTTTCGAGTTACAAATATGAGCAACATAACCAGTATCAAATACTCAGGCCCTACAACGAGCATTAGTAAGGTACACATCAATAACATGTATATCAAATATACCTTTCACTTTGCCATCCTTCTTACCTGCCAAATACTTGGGGCAGTTCCGCTTCCAGTGACCAGTCCCTTTGCAGTAGAAGCACTTAGTTTCAGGCTTAGGTCAAGACTTGGGCTTCTTCCCGGGAGCAGCAACTTGCTTGCTATTCTTCTTGAAGTTCCCCTTCTTTCCTTTGCCCTTTTTCTTGAAACTAGTGGTCTTGTTAACCATCAACACTTGATGCTCCTTCTTGATTTCTATCTCCGCAGCTTTGAGCATTGCGAAGAGCTCGGGAATCGTTTTATCCATCCCTTGCATATTATAGTTCATCACGAAGCCTTTATAGCTAGGTGGCAGTGATTGAAGAACTCTGTCAATGACACTATCATCCGGAAGATTAACTCCCAGCTGAGTCAAGTGGTTATGGTGCCAAGACATTCTGAGTATGTGTTCACTGACAGAACTGTTCTCCTCCATCTTGCAGCTATAGAACTTGTTGGAGACTTCATATCTCTCAACTCGGGCATTTGCTTGAAATATTAACTTCAACTCCTGGAAAATCTCATATGCTCCATGACATTCAAAACGTTTTTGAAGTCCCGATTCTAAGCCATAAAGCATGACACACTGAACTATCGAGTAGTCACCAGATTTAGCTTGCCAGACGTTCATAACGTCCGGAGTTGCTCCTGCAGCAGGCCTTGCACCTAGCGGTGCTTCAAGGACGTAATTCTTTTGTGCAGCAATGAGGATAATCCTCAAGTTACGGACCCAGTCAGTGTAGTTGTTACCATCATCTTCAACTTAGCTTTCTCTAGGAATGCATTAAAATTCAAGGGAACGGTACCTCGGGCCATTGATATACAACAACATAGATATGAAAAAACTACCAGGACTAAGTTCAGGATAAATTTAAGTTAAATTAATCATATTACTAAAGAACTCCCACTTAGATAGACATCCCTCTAGTCATCTAAATGATCACGTGATCCATATCAACTAAACCAAGTCCGATCATCACATGAGATGGAGTAGTTTTCAATGGTGAACATCTCTATGTTGATCATAACTACTATATGATTCACATTCGACCTTTCGGTCTCAGTGTTTCGGGGCCATGTTTGTACATGCTAGGCTCGCCAAATTTAACCTGAGTATTCTCCACGTGCAAAACTGTCTTACACCCGTTGTATGTGAACGTAGAGCTTATCACACCCGATCATCACGTGGTGTCTCGGCACGACGAACTATAGCAACGATGCATACTCAGGGAGAACACTTAGACCTTGAAATTTAGTGAGGGATCATCTTATAATGCTACCGCCGTACTAAGCAAAATAAGATGCATAAAAGAAAAAACATCACATGCAATCAAAATATGTGACATGATATGGCCATCATCATCTTGTGCCTTTGATCTCCATCTCCAAAGCACCGTCATGATCTCCATCATCACCGGCTTGACACCTTGATCTCCATCGTAGCGTCGTTGTCGTCTCTCCAACTATTGCTGCTACAACTATCGCTACCGCATAGTGATAAACTAAAGCAATTACATGGCGATTGCATTTCATACAATGAAGCAACAACCATAAGGCTCCTACCAGTTGCCGATAACTTCTACAAAACATGATCATCTCATACAATAACTTATATCATATCATGTTTTGACCATATCACATCACAACATGCCCTGCAAAAACAAATTAGACGTCCTCTACTTTGTTGTTGCAAGTTTTACGTGGCTGCTACGGGCTTCTTGCAAGAACCGTTCTTACTTACGCATCAAAACCACAA
Organism: Triticum aestivum; assembly: GCF_018294505.1. NCBI lineage: Eukaryota > Viridiplantae > Streptophyta > Magnoliopsida > Poales > Poaceae > Triticum > Triticum aestivum. The sequence continues at coordinate 327,393,662 of NC_057796.1, read as the reverse complement.
CGATTTTTCGTCAAGTGTGTTGTTTTAACCTTCAACAAGGACGGGCCGTAGTTAAATTCGAGTCAAGTAAAGTTGGAACCGGTCTCATGAACGTGGTTATGTAAGGTTGGTCCAGGCCGCTTCATCCAACAATTCTGCCAAATCAAAATGAGATGTTGGTCGTAAGCAGTATGACTATTATCGCCCACAACTCTTTGTGTTCTACTCGTGCATATCATCTACGCATAGACCTGGCTCTGATACCACTGTTGGGTAACGTAGCATGCAATTTCAAAAAAATTCCTACGATCACGCAAGATCTATCTAGGAGATGCATAGTAACGATACGGGGAGAGTGTGTCCACATACCCTCATAGACCGAAAGCGGAAGCGTTAGGTTAACGCGGTTGATGTAGTCGAACGTCTTCGCAATCCAATCGATCAAGTACCGAACGTACGGAACCTCCGAGTTCATCACATGTTCAGCTCGATGATGTCCCTCGAACTCTTGATCCAGCAAAGTGTCGAGGGAGAGTTTCGTCAGCACGACGGCGTGGTGATGGTGATGGTGATGTGATCCGCATAGGGCGTCGCCTAAGCACTACGTGAAAATGACCAAAGGAGTAAACTATGGAGGGAGACACCCACACAACTTGGAACAATTGGTGTGTCTCCAAGGGGTGCCCTGCCCATGTATATAAAGGAGGGAGAGGGAGGAGGCCGGCCCTAGGGGGCGCGCCAAGAGGGGGGAGTCCTACTAGGACTCCCATTCCTAGTAGGATTCGGCCCCCCTCTTATTCCTTCTCATGGAGGGGGGAAAGGGGGAAGGAGAGGGAAGAGGATAAGGAAAGGGGGCGCGCCCCCTCCCCTAGTCCGATTCGGACTCTCCATGGGAGGGGGGCGCGGCCACCCCTTGTGGGCGGCCTCCCCTCTCCCCTATGGCCCATGTTGGCCCATTACTTCCCCGGGGGGTTCTGGTAACCCCTCGGTACTCTGAAAAATACCACTCCGAAACCATTCTAGTGTCCGAATACCATCGTCCAATGTATCAATCTTTACCTCTCGACCATTTTGAGACTCCTCATCATGTCCGTGATATCATCCGGGACTCCGAACAATCTTCGGTCACCAAAGCACATAACTCATAATACAAATCATCATCGAACGTTAAGCGTGCGGACCCTACGGGTTCGAGAACTATGTAGACATGATCGAGACACATCTTCGATCAATAACCAACAGCGGAACCTGGATGCTCATATTGGTTCCTACATATTCTATGAAGATCTTTATCGGTCAAACCGCAATGACAACATACGTTATTCCCTTTGTCATCGGTATGTTACTTGCCCGAGATTCGATCGTCGGTATCATCATACCTAGTACAATCTCGTTACCGGCAAGTCTCTTTACTCGTTACGTAATGCATCATCCCGTAACTAACTCATTAGTCACATTGCTTGCAAGGCTTATCATGATGTGCATTACCAAGAGGGCCCAGAGATACCTCTCTGATACTCGGAGTGACAAATCCTAATCTCGATCTATGCCAACTCGACAAACACCTTCGGAGACACCTATAGAGCATCTTTATAATCACCCGGTTACATTGTGATGTTTGATAGCACACAAGGTGTTCCTCCGGTATTTGGGAGTTGCATAATCTCATAGTGAAAGGAATATGTATAAGTCATGAAGAAAGCAATAGCAATAAAACTTATCAATCATTATTGTCAGATTCTGGGTTCCGGCAAACCCTTATGAGGTTCGAACTCTGGGGTGCGCATGAAGGATTCTCTCTCTCGCTAGTTCGCTCGCTCAACGATCCCACGGCCTAGCTCGACGAACCCAAAGAACACGAGACATAGAGGTTTATACTGGTTCGGGCCACCGTTGTGGTGTAATAACCTACTCCAGTGTGATGGTGGTGGATTGCCTCGTGGGCTAAGGATTAGTACAGTGGATGAACAGCCTCCTGAGGAGAGGTGTTCTTGAGCTCGATGAGCCGGTGTGTGTGAGGGTGATCCGAATGATCCGTCCCCTTCCTCTGGTGGTGGCTAGTCCTATTTATAGAAGCCCTGGTCCTCTTCCCAAATGTAGGCGGGAAGGGATCCCACAATGGCCAATTTTGAAGGGCGACAACTAGTACAAGTTATCCTTTACGAAAGGTGGTCTTCGCCGGCCAAAGGCTCTGGTGGTGACGCTGCTGTGGGCTCCATGGTGACCTCCGACCTGCCGTCCTGCTGGTCTTGGTCTTGTTGCACCGATATGGAAACCTTTGCCTCATGCCTCAGGACTCATCGCTTGCGCCTGCCTCTTTAGCACGAAAGAGGAAACTGGTGTCGCTCTCAAAACCGGCGGATCTCGGGTAGGGGGTCCCGGACTGTGCGTCTAAGGCGGATGGTAACAGGAGGCGGGGGACACGATGTTTACCCAGGTTCGGGCCCTCTCGATGGAGGTAATACCCTACTTCCTGCTTCATTGATCTTGATGATATGAGTATTACAAGAGTTGATCTACCACGAGATCATAGAGGCTAAACCCTAGAAGCTAGCCTATGGTATGATTGTTCTCGTCCTACGGACTAAACCGTACAGTTTATATAGACACCGGAGGGGGCTAGGGTTACACAGAGTCGGTTACAAGGGAGGAGATCTACATATCCGTATTGCCAAGCTTGCCTTCCACGCCAAGGAGAGTCCCATCCGGACACGGGACACAGTCTTCAATCTTGTATCTTCATAGTCCAACAGTCCGGCCAAAGGATATAGTCCGGCTGTCCGAGGACCCCCTAATCCAGGACTCCCTCAGTAGCCCCTGAACCAGGCTTCAATGACGATGAGTCCGGCGCGCAGATTGTCTTCGGCATTGCAAGGCGGGTTCCTCCTCCGAATATTCCATAGAAGATTTTGAACACAAGGATAGTGTCCGACTCTGCAAAACAAATTCCACATACCACCGTAGAGAGAATAATATTTACACAAATCTAATCTGCTGACAGCTTTTCTAAACATGACGTTCTGCCGTGATCTGGTCATGACGAACCGTTTTTCCGAGCCTACCACTGCACGTGTTGCGAGGCGGTTTTGTTGGCACATCTTGTCGAAGCAGAGATCGTGTCCCTCTTTTCACGGGATTCTCACCAATACGGGTGTGGGTAGCCCAATCGTGCCTGCTGGTATGACTCCTCGATTTTAGGCAAGTTCCAAACGGCCACGCGGGGGACACTTGATATTCACCCCCTTTATAAAGGGGCCAAGGCCTGTCCTTTTCTTCTCGCGCTCGATCCTTCCCTTCCCCCCACCTTGAATTCCAACATTCAAGGCTCAGGCCAAGCGCTTCGGACCTTCAATCATGTCCGAATCCAACCTTCAAGGCCGGTGGATGGCCTCCTCTGTCACAGAGGAGGACATCAAGAAGCTAAGAGAAGCCAGGTATCTGACCGCCGAAATCTCGCACAGGCTGCCTGCTCAAGGGCAGGTCATCCCCAGTCCCGAACCCAACGAGAGTGTCGTATTTATTTCCCACTTCCTCCGAGGGCTAGGCTTTAGTCTTGATCCCTTTGTTAGAGGGCTTATGTTCTACTACGGGTTCGATTTCCATGATCTGGCTCCGGATTCCATTCTTCACATCTCGTCGTTCATCGTCGTGTGTGAAGCCTTCCTCCGCATCACCACATACTTCGGCTTATGGTTCAAGACCTTCAATGTGAAGCCGAAGATGATTGAGGGGCGACACACAGAGTGCGGAGCCACCATAATAAACAAAGACGCCGATGCTCCATGGCCAAAGGGTTCCTTCCTGGAGACATCCAAGTTATGGCAGCGGGAGTGGTTTTACATCACCGCTCCCCGAAGCGCTAAGTGGGTAGCTGCCCCCGCCTTCCATCCGGGCCCTCCGCCATAATTGGCGTCATGGGTCAACAAAGGGCTAGACTGGGGGCCAGCTAATGATGTGCCGACATTGCAAAGCCGCATCCGAGATCTCTTCAAGGGTGATGCCAGCCTTGTCAAGGTAATGCAAGTCATGCTAGTTCGTCGGGTCCTGCCATGCCAACGTCGTCCTCTCCGTATGTGGGAGTTCAACCCGAAAGGACCGCGAACTATTCAGCAATTCTTCGGTGCGACACTCGAAGATATATATGGATTATTCTTCGGATCCCGAATAAAGTGTCCGGACACCACTGAGGATGCGGGTCTGAACTGCAATCGTCCAGACACCCAAGTAAGTAATTCTGCGGCTGAACACGTTGTCTTTTAATTTATCACAACATCATTCTGAAAAGTCGCCTTTTGACCAGGACTGGATAAAAAAGGCGAAGATGATCAGGTGTTCGGCCCCCCTTCCCGAAGGCTCACCGGATCCTGTACTAGCCAGGATGCTTGAGCTTGCACCTTATCAAGTGCCATCAGGGAAAGATAAAGGGAGGAACAAAGAAGCCGAAAGCGAGTGTCACTCATTATTCATCCAAACCGAGGGAATTAGTGCCTCCGCGAAGGAGGATAACCGGGGAGAAGAATCTAAAATTCCCTCACCCCAAGGAAGGAAGAGGGCCGCCTCTGAAGACTTGGAAACAATGGTTTTCAAACGAGGGAAGAAACCTTTGTCAGGGGGCCCTACCCGGAGGGCATCCTTACCGCACAGTGCCCGCAAGGGGACCAGCCCTCCACTGAGCTGTAAGTAAACAAAAGTACTTTATAGTAAATACACCCTGCTTCATTACTGAGAACAATAACCGAGACGTATGTCTTGTAGTTCGGATCGTAGCCCTTCTCGACAGAGTTCGTCTTCGGGGGATCTTCTTCCAGAGATGATGGAGAGCGAAACGCCTCCCCGTGCCTCCCCGCCTCGTGAGGCGGACGACCCTGAGGTGTTGTCACGGAGGATTTCTCCTGATCCGCCAAGGCCAGAAGGTAACCCTTCGGCCACCCGAAGTCCGGAGTATTCGGCTCCCAAGGAGAGCCACAAAAAGAGTCTGGGACTGTCCGGCACACGACCTGACACACTGATGAGTCTTCTGGAGCAAGCGGCTATCTCAGAGGCGCATCGTACTCTAATGGGTACGGTGTTTGAGAGAATTTCATCCGCCGAAAGTGGGTTGCATGAAGCCTTTATGAGCCTGCTAAGAGGCTTTGAGGTATGCAAAGTAATATATATTTTTTGACGGTACCGCACACGCTAGGTGTGCCCTATGCAGATAGTAGCTCCTGAGACTCTGGTTGCTGTCGAAAAAGGTGGCAAACAGAGGATCATAGTCCCAGGTAATAACCATGCTGCTTTCATGTGCAGGCGGCTGAGGGTCCGGTGGCTAGCCGGACTGGTGAGTTTGCCGAACTGAAGCGGCAACTTGATGTGGCAGATGCCGACATCTTGCTTGTAAACAAGCGGCTTGACGAGGCACAAGGTATGTATTCTCCGGTGATCAACATATATTAAGAGGAGCGTGATGCTAGTATCTGTAATATGCTGTGACTGCAGATGGAGCTGCCGCCGTGGAGAACCTTCGGGCGGAACTTGCCCGAGCCAAGGAACAAGCCAGGAAGAGTGATGCGGCTGCCCTGAATGCGGTCGAAGAGCTCAGAGCCGAACAGGCTGAGCATTGCCAAAGCAAAGAGAAAATAGCCAAGATGGCTGTTGAGTTGAAAGATGCCGCCGACCGTTATGAGCTTCTTGAAAAGGAAAGCCGAACGAAGACGGCGGACCTGGAGAAAGCCATGGTAGCAGCCAAGGAAGCCCGCTCTAAAATCAGAGTTGTGAAGGAGGAGCTACGTCAAGCCGGAGATATCGCGGCTGGGAAGCCCTTTTTGCTGCGGACGAAGTTCAGAGATCCTAAGTATGCCTTTCTGGATCAATTATGGAGTTCTGCAGACGCGTACTTGGATTTGGCAGCGAGTGCTGCTGATGCGACCGAGTTTTTCAAAGATCAAAAAGATCACGAAGTGGAAAAGCTGTTCTGGTCGCAGTTCAATGTTCCAGTGCGTCCGCTGCTGTTAAATGAGCAAATGGCCGAGTGGGCCGAGCTCCATAGGTTGTCCGGGCTTGCCATGAGGTCTGTTGTGGATCATCTTTGGCTGGAAGGACCATGGCCGAATAGCTATTTTGGCTTAGTGCAACAATTCCTTGGTGATGTGCAGCATATCGACGCTGTGAAGAGGTCAGCGTGCATAGATGGTGCGCGGATGGCTCTTGCCCGTGTCAAGACATACTGGGCAGAGATTGAGGCCACGGCTATTGCAACCCAGAGTTCGGCCGTAGGCCGGGTATCGGCCGAGCATTATTTTTGAAGATGTCCTAGAATGCGCTCGTTTAATAGAGGCTCAGTGCTCGAAGAGTATCATGTTCTAGTGACATGTATCCCAATTGTAAGAACAATGTTATTTGAATTATAAAGGCTGTGTTTATACTTTTGCCTGAAAGTATTATTATGCCTCCCGTGCGGTCGTTTATGTATATATATATATATAACCTGAAAGTTTGCAGTCGTCGGCTTCAGCCCCCATGCATATAATGCGGGGGTGTTCGCAAAAGCGCGTGTTCACACTTGATCCAACGTCTTGGTCCATTAAGGAGGTGGTAGCGCGGCGAACGAGGCAATCGGACTATATTGCTTTAACACTTTCACTTAACCATAGGAGTTTGACAGTGGAGCTACTATATAGCCCCTGGTATTTCCGCGTCTATCCGAATACGGTGCACGTACGTACATGACCGGGAAAACCGGTCCTTCGTTAATGCGGAGGAATCCCGAAGATTCCGATGAGTGATCGAGTGGTTGACCAGTCTCGCGCTTTATCATGACAGTCAGTTTTCGGCTTTAATTTCTCTATTGAGGTGCTCGTCCAGATGAACCAGGGCACAATCGCAATAGTTCTCCCGGTGCCACCTTAGCCGATAGAGCGGAACGTAAGGTAGCAAAACACGGGAGCCGGGCAAACCCAATATTTGACCAAAGACATGATTCGGAGCTGATGCATATAAGGCCAAACTCGCGACGCCGAACACTCCCTAAGGTATTCGGTCTTTACAACATATACTGGGCTGGGTAACGCCCTTGAACCCTGAATTTCCAGGTACGTGCATTAGTCTGACGTGGCGAAATGCCAATAATGCCAGCATCCCTCTTGGTTTTATTGAGTATCCGGAGGGTGTGAAGCAACAAGAGACAGTAAGAAAGGTTTACACAGGGTCTTAATCAAAAAAGAAACCTTTGAGCGGGGCCCTGCTGCACGTCTGCGCATGTGTCTCCGTTGTGCCATATCCTGGAAGCGTGTAGCACGATTATCATCTGTTAAAGAGAAGAACTTAGATGAAATTTGTCGTGCAAAAAATTGGTTATTCTTAATAAACCATTAAAATTCAAAATAAGGTCGAGCCGAACTGTAGACTTTGTTTTTTCCATGCGGGAAGCCCCTAGCACCGTCTACGCGGGTATATTCATCAACCCCATCTCAGGTTTATCTAAGCTATTACAACTAGTGGTGCGCCGGACTTGTCTAGCCGTGTCCGCGGTCTTGACGACCGATCGTTTATGCTAGTTGGAGAGGCCATTTAGTGTTCGGCTGCTAAAGCTGCCTCACATTCTTCCGCGCGTAAGGAACGCTTAGTGTTTCCATTAACTATGATGATGCCGCGTGGACCGGGCATCTTGAGCTTAAGATAAGCATAATGCGGTACTGCATTAAAACGAGCGAAGGCCGTTCTTCCGAGTAGTGCTCGATAGCCGCTTCGGAATGGAGCGATGTCGAAGGTTAACTTTTCAGTTCGGAAGTTGTCGGGGGAACCGAATACAACCTCTAGTACGAGAGAGGCCGTGCAGCTGGCCTCTGGGCCTGGTATTACTCCTTTAATGGTAGTATTGCTTTGGCTAATTCTCGTTGGGTTTATCCCCATTTTGCGGACTGTCCTGATATATCAGATTAAGACTACTGCCGCCGTCCATGAGGACTCGGGTGAGATGGTATCCGTTGCTTATTGGGTCGAGCACCAAGGCAGCCGATCCTCCGTGTCGTACATTGGTCGGGCTATCCCTGCGATCAAAAGTGATCGGGCAGGTCGACCGAGGGTTGAACTTGGAGGTGACGGGCTCTACGGCGCATACGTCTCAGAGTGCGTGTTTGCTCCTCCTCTTCGTCATGTGAATCATGTTCACTGTTTTGACCTCTGGTGGGAACTTTTTTGATCCCCCAGTGTTTTGCTGACGAGGCTCATCCTCGTCTTCACCTGGTGTCTCCCTCCCCTTGTATTCGGCGTTTAGCTTACCGGCTTGCTTGAAGACCCAGCATTCTCTGTGGGTGTGATTTGCAGGTTTATCGGAGGTGCCGTGAATCTGACATAATTTGTCTAGAATCTTGTTGAGGCTGGACGGTCCATCTCTGTTGCCTTTGAAAGGCTTTTTCCGTTGACCGGGTCGAGAGCCCCTAAATCCGGCGTTTACCGCCGTGTTGTCTGGGTTGTCTTCGTTATTTCGACGCTTGCTTTTACTGCGTCGTGGTTTTCCATTGCCATCCCTGACTTCAGATGTGCCTGGGTCGCTGGTGCTACTACGGGCTAGCCAGCTATCTTCGCCTGCGCAAAAGCGGGTCATAAGGCTTGTTAGGGCTGCCATTGTCCTCAGTTTTGCTTGGCCGAGGTGTCTGGCGAGCCATTCGTCTCGGACGCTGTGTTTGAAAGCTGCTAAGGCTTCACCGTCTGGGCAGTCGACGATTTGGTTCTTCTTAGTGAGAAATTTGTTCCAAAGCTTTCGGGCTGACTCTCCGGGCTGTTGAATTATATGACTTAAATCGTCTGCATCCGGAGGTCGGACATAGGTCCCTTGAAAGTTAGCCCTGAAAGCATCCTCGAGCTCCTCCCAACTTCCAATTGAATTTTCATGGAGGCTCTTCAGCTAGTGTCGAGCTGGTCCTTTCAGCTTGAGGGGCAAGTACTTGATGGCGTGGAGATCGTCTCCGCGAGCCATATGGATATGGAGGATGAAGTCCTCAATCCAGACCCCAGGGTCTGTCGTTCCGTCGTACGCCTCTATGTTCACGGGTTTGAATCCCTTTGGAAATTCGTGATCCAGCACCTCATCGGTGAAACATAGGGGGTGCGCGGCACCCCTGTATTTGGATGTGTCATGGCGTTCTGACGGTTGTAGTGTTCGGTTTTGATTATGCGCTGGAGCGCGCTTCCTAGATCCGTAGATGGATCTGGTCACGCCGGCCTTTTGATGCAAGTCCTCGCGTGGATCGTGTGCTGACTTATGTGCGGCCTCGTTAGCCGCCCTATCGCGGCCATGAGGTGGTTGATCTGACCGGTCGGCCATTTTATTTTTTGGCTGTGTAGGCTCTAAGGCCTCATCATCGAATTCAGGCAACAACTTGCGCTTTGGATAGCTCTTTATGTGGTGACTACCACCATACTTTTCTTCAGTGTCAAGCACTTTGTTCCATCTACTGTTGAGCGTATTCTGCGCGGCCTTAAGCCTTTGCTTCTGCTTCTTCAGACTCCTCGCGGTGGCAATAAGCCTTCTACGGAGGTTCTCTTGTTCCAAGTGCCTTTCCGGGATGATGTGTGCATCGTCGTCCGGACTGTTTTCCTCTCCGGAGAGAGGTTGATGAGCTTTATCCTCGGCGTCACCGTGTTCGGACAGCGGCTCCGTACTATGTTCGCCCTCCGCTGGTTCATCTTGCTCTGTCGCTGGGTCCATGTGGTCGTCGTTTCCTCTGGAGTCGACCGAGGTATTATTTTTTCTTGCGCTGTTACCGCTGTTTTTGCCGAGGCGGGATTTGGAGCGGCGCCTACGCCGTCGCTTTGGTTGCTTCTCAAGGGAGCTATCCTTTGCTGCATCTTTCCGTTCCTCGTCATTGTTTTCTTTGGGTGTATCCACCATATATATATCATGTGATGAAGTGGCCGTCCAGCGCCCTGTGGGCGGTGGTTCCTGTTCCTCTCCTGCATCGTCGTCCATACTGTCGATGTCTTCAGAGTCGAAATCGAGCATGTTGGTTAGATCGTCGACAGTGGCTATTAAGTGGGTGGTGGGTGGGGAACGAATTTCTTCGTCGTCTGCTTCCCGTTCGGGCCGGACATAGTTCGGCCAAGGGCCTCCTGACAGGGAGAGAGACCTTAATGAATTTAGCACATCGCCAAAAGGCGAGTGCTGAAAGATATCCGCGGCGGTAAACTCCATGATCGGCGCCCAATCAGATTCGATATGCATGGACGCAGGCGGTTCGGGGCCTGTGGCCGGGGATGAATCCGAGGATCCGGCAACACAGGTCTCATAGGAGGTGAAGTTAGTATTCGGCTCTATCGCCACTGAGTGTGTGGCCTCCGAGGCGGGGTCCGTCCATCGTCCTTGGACGGCGCAATCAACTCCGGATCTAGGGCCAGAGTAGGCATAGGTGTGATCTCCCGAACACCGCCCGGCGGCAAAGCTAAGTCGTGCTCGTCGTGAATGTGCGGCGCACCTGACATGGGCTCGAATCTGTCAAAGATCAAGTCTCCGCGGATGTCCGCAGTGTAGTTTGAATTTCCAATCCTGACCTGACGGCCAGGGGCGTAGCTCTCGATCTGCTCCAGATGGCCAAGCGAGTTGGCCCATAGTATGAAGCCGCCGAATACGAAGATCTCTCCGGGGAGGAAAACCTCACCCTGGATCGCATCGTTGGCGATGATCGAAGGAGCCATCGAGCCTTTATCGCGACGACATAGTGGAACTCTCAATGAAAGCACCAATGTCGGTGTCAAAACCGGCGGATCTCAGGTAGGGGGTCCCGAACAGTGCATCTAAGGCGGATGGTAACAGGAGGCGGGGGACACGATGTTTACCCAGGTTTGGGCCCTCTCGATGGAGGTAATACCCTACTTCCTGCTTGATTGATCTTGATGATATGAGTATTACAAGAGTTGATCTACCACGAGATTGTAGAGGCTAAACCCTAGAAGCTAGCCTATGGTATGATTGTTTTCGTCCTACGGACTAAACCCTCCGGTTTATATAGACATCGGAGGGGGCTAGGGTTACACAGAGTCGGTTATAAGGGAGGAGATCTACATATCCGTATTGCCAAGCTTGCCTTCCACGCCGAGGAGAGTCCCATCCGGACACGGGACGAAGTCTTCAATCTTGTATCTTCATAGTCCAACAGTCCGGCCAAAGGATATAGTCCGGCTGTCCGAGGACCCCCTAACCCAGGACTCCCTCAACTGGTACACTGCGCCTGCTGGCGCCGGCCTGGCCTTGGTCGTCATGGCTCACGTCATGTGAACCTCACGAGGTGCCCCTTGCATAGGTATCTCTGCTACTCGGGAGCCAGCCTAGCGAGGCTGCCCCCAGGGAGGTCTTGGTGTCGCCCGCCTCGGGAGGCTTGGCCCCTCGCGAGGGTCTTGAGTTGTTGTTGTCGAAGCCGGGCCGTACTGGGCCGTTGGTGGAGCCACGCCGTGGGCCACAAGCAGGCAAGTCTGGGTACCCCCGTTCCCAGGACGCCGACAGTAGCCACCGGGCGCAAGGCACGCTCGGACTTGGCTTCGAGGCGAAGCCAAAGGGCAAGTGTGGAGTGCCACGGGCCCGAACCGCCTACGGCCTTGGTCGACACATGGCGATTGACAGGGCGTGGGTGCCTCCGCTTCTCCATGCTGCCTCGGCAACTATCCTTGACTGACAAAAGGCTGGTGCGTGCCGCAGAGCTTTCATTGCCTTCCTCTGCCTTGCTCCAGATCCCCTTCTTCTCGCCCCGAGAGACTCCAGATCCACACGAACTCTTCTCTCAGCCTGCCGCAAATGGCGTCCAACAAGGCCAAGGCCTCACGCTCACCCGCCTGGTACGAGCCGGCCTTGAGCGCACCCACGGTCTCAGAGGAAAAGCTTGCCATTGTGCGCCAGATGACGGTGGGCGACGATGACGAGGGAAGAGAGGTAGCACTGCGGGTTGGCTCCGCCAAGCCTAAGGCTGCGGGCAGTACCTTCCATCCCTTCTTCTTGAATAGTGTCTTCGCGGGGCTGGTCCCTCCTTTTTCCGATTTCTTCTATGCCGTACTCAGTCACTACAACCTCCATGCCCTCCATCTTCATCCCAACTCCATTCTCCTCCTGTCGATCTTTGCCTTCTACTGCGAGGCATTCATGGGGGTGATGCTGTCCGTGGCGCTGCTGCGCCACTTTTTCTACCTCCAGAACAAGGAGGGGCAGTGCTTGGGATGCGCCAACTTCGTCGCGGCCAACGGGTCCAATGCGATCTCGAGGGCCGGGAAGAAGGCCGAGGGCTTCAGGAACAAGTGGGTCCTCATGGATGCCAAGTGCTCCTACCCTCGGCTGGCGCTGCCGATGGGGATGCCTTTGCCCCACGATGGTTGGCCCAGCGTGAAGCTTGCCGACCCCCGGGTGAGGTATGTGCTGGAGAAGATGGCTGCCGATTTGAAGCCCGATGACCCGGAGGCAGAGAAGCTGACGAGGGCCATGATACTCAAGGAGTTTATGGCGCAGCGCCTGGCCCCGCTCCAGGCGCACTCGCGCCCTCTGTGGAAGCTCGAGCACGAGGGGGACGACCTCCTCTTGTGCCCGAACCCCTTGTCCGAGGAGGAGCTGGGCGTGGCTCTGCGCCTCTTGGTTGGGGAGGATCAGGGGTACCTGCCGAACACCCATCTTCCGCTGTACCGCCGCCCTGACGGGGCAGAGATTGCTTCTGCCATGCATGTCTTCAACGAGCACGGGCTCATGCCACCGGGGCCTACCGGGGCCCCGTTGGTACTGTCCTCCGGCGACTCCGGCGAGGAGGATGTCGATGTTCTGGGAACGGGGGTCCCCAGACTTGCCTGCCTGCGGCCCACGGCGTGGCTCTGCGCATGGGCCCGTACGGCCCATCTTCATCAACAAGACGTTCAAGACCCTCACGAGGGGCCAAGCCTCGTGAAGCAGACGACACAAGACCTCCTCAGGAGCGGCCTCACCAAGTTGGCTCGCGAGGAGCGGAGAGATCAAGGCGAGGCAAACCTCACGAGATTCTCGTGACGTGAGCCATGACGATCAAGATCAGGCGGGCGCTAGGCGGCAGCCAGCGCGCACAGTGTCCTTGTTTCCCGTTTGGTGCTAAGGAAGCAAGCGCAGGCGCAGAGTACCGAGGCGTCAAGCAAAGGTTTCTATATCGGTGCAAGGAGACCAAGACCAGCAGGACGGCAAGACGGAGGTAAGCTGTCCCCTTTGAAAATTGGCCGCTGTTGGCTCCCTTCCCACTCAATATTTGGGAAGAGGACCAGGGCCTCTATAAATAGGACTAGCCACCATAGTAAGAGGGGATCGATTCCGTCTCCCATCCTCACACCCACAAGTTCACAGAGCACAAGAACACCTCAACCTCAGGAGGTTGTTTTTCCCCTTGTACTGTTCATCATCAACCCGAGAGGCAATCCACCACCACCACACTAGAGTAGGGTATTACACCACAACGGTGGCCCGAACCAGTATAAATCTTACATTTTTTGTGTTGTGAGTTCGTTGTGTTCGTCCGCGAGATCTCAGCAAGCTAGGGTATGGATCGGTAGGGGGAAAGAACTTCGCACGCACCCCAGAGTTTGAACCTTAAGATTTTGCCAGAACCCGTGATCCGACATTTGGCGCACTAGGTAGGGGTGCACCGTAGCTTTCCTTCCATCGATCTGTGCTCCGCCGCCGCCGCGCCCGCCCGCATGGCAGGCGTCTCGCTCCCAGCTCCGACGGCAGGCGCTGAAGACGGGGCCAGGGGGCTTCGAGCCCTGGCCCCCGCCTTGCGGCAGGTGCAATGGCCGCCCAAGTTCATGCCGGAGATGCCGCCGCGCTACGATGGCGCGACAGACCCGTCGGCTTTCCTGCTGGCATATGAGAAGGCCGTCCTCGAGGGCGGGGTGACGACAAGGTCATGGCCAACTGGCTTCCCATGGCCCTCGCCAGCGAGCTGCGTGCCTGGATGCTGAACATCCCCGGATCCACTATGGCGTCTTGGGAGCAGCTGCACGGTCTCTTCACTGCACGCTATGCGGCACCGGCGCACCACGCGGTCACGGCACTGCTGGGTGGCTCTCAAGCACCGCCTTCAGATCGCCACATCAAGTCGTTCCTCCGCCAGATTGGTGCCGCTTCCAAGCGCTCGGGGGCTCCGCCGGGCTGGGCCGTGCCCGAGGCCGACCTCACCTTCGATTCGGAAGACCACCCGGTCACCACCTCCGGCTCGGGTATGCTCCCGATGCTCTACACGCCCACTATTTGCAACGTGGTCGTTACCAAGACCCTCATCGACGGCGGCGCCGGCCTCAACGTGCTCTTCGTGGAGGCCTTTAGCCTTCTTCACGTACCCCTCGAGCGGCTCAGCCTCAGCAAGCCTTTCTTAGGAGTTGGCGGTGGTGTCGCCCACTCCCTGGGGCAGATTCGCCTCCCCGTCACCTTCGGCACGCGCGACAACTACCGCACCGAGCAGATCGACTTCGACATCGCCCGCATCGGCCTCCCGTACAACACCATCCTCGGGTACCCAGCTCTGGCCCAGTTCATGGCAGCGACCCATCCGGCCTACAACCTCCTGAAGATGCCCGGAAGCAAAGGCATCCTCGCCGTCAAGGGGGACGCCAAGGAGGCCTTGACGGCGCTCAAACTCGCCCTCAAGACCGCCGCGGCGGCGCAGCCCGCCGGTGCGAGCACCCCCAAGGCCATGGGAGTCGCACCAACCAAGAAGAAGCAGTTGTTCACCCAAGACAAGGCGGAAGCCAAGCAAGTGCCGGTCGATGAGGACGGGACCTTGGGAGCCACCTTTACCATAGGTGCCAGCCTCGACCCAAGCCAAGAAGAAGCATCGGTGAAGTTCTAGCGTGCAAACAAGGTAATATTCGCATGGGAACCCAATCAGCAGGTGGGGGTCCCGAGAGAGGTTATTCAGCATCACTTAAGGGTGTGCCCCAATGTACGCCCTGTCAAACAGTGGGCGAGACGCCAGTCCACAGAGAAGCAGGCCTTCATCATCCAAGAAACCCACAAGTTAGAGGCGGCGGGTGCCATTCGCGAGGTTCGGTACCCCGAGTGGCTGGCAAACCCCGTCATTGTGCCGAAGGAGGGCGGGAAGGAGCGAATGTGCGTCGACTTCACCAACCTCAACAAGGCCTACCCCCAAGATCCTTTCCCGCTTCCGCGCATCTACCAGATCGTCGACTCCACCGCCGAGTGCGACCTATTGTGCTTCCTGGATGCGTTTTCAGGGTATCACCAAATCAAGATGGCGGTAGAAGATGTAGAGAAGACAGCCTTCCTGACCCCGTGTGGGGTGTACTGCTACACCTGCATGCCCTTTGGACTGCGCAACGCGGGCGCGACCTTTCAGCAGTTGATGCACATCGCCTTAGGGTGGCAGCTCGGGAGAAACACGGAGGCCTACGTCGACGACATTGTGGTGAAGTCTTGGGAGGCAAGAACCTTGATCCAAGATCTGGAGGAGACCTTCGCGAGCCTGCACCAGGTGAACTTGCAACTTAACCCAGAGAACTACGTGTTCAGTGTCCCTTCCGGCAAGCTGCTGGGATTTCTCGTGTCCCATAGAGGGATCGAGGCGAACCCGGAGAAGATCAAGGCCATTGAGGACATGAGCCCACCGCAGACCCTCAAGGAAATGCAGAAGCTGGCTAGTCGGGTAACTGCGTTGGGACGCTTCATCTCCAAGCTGGGAGAGCGCGCCCTACCCTTCTTCAAGCCGATGAAGAAGAAGGGCCCATTCGAGTGGACCCCGGAGGCCGACCGAGCTTTTCAAGACCTCAAGAGATACCTGACCAGCCCTCCGGTGATGGTGGCGCCACGACCTCTCGAGCCTCTGGTACTTTATCGTGCCGCCACCCCGTACTCCGCCAGCGCGGCGCTGGTGGCGGTTCGGGAAGAGCACCAAGCCAAGGGCGTGTCGCGCCAAGCTACGCCGCCAGCCGGGATGACGCAAGATCAAGAAGGCGCAGCAAGAGCCGTAGCGGCATCAACAGAAGGCCAAGCTCGGCAGGACGATGTCGCTGAGATTCCCGCAAGCGGTCAGGCGTCGAGAGTTCCACCACCTCAGGAGACGCCCCAACTTTTGCAGGACACGAGCCTCGCCAACGCGCCAGCCCTCGTCGAGCACCCGGTGTATTTTGTCAGCACGGTGTTGCGGTACGCGAGAGCACGATATCCTATGCCTCAGAAGCTCCTGCTCGCGCTCTTGGTGGCCTCGTGCAAGTTGCAGCACTACTTCCAGGGCCACCCCATCAAGGTCATCTCAGCCTACCCATTGGAGAGAGTGCTCAGGAGCCCCAACTCTGCTGGAAGGGTCGCCGAGTGGAACATCGAGCTGCACGCATTCCAGTTGGAATTCAGCACTACCAGGGTCATCAAGGGAGCCACGCTCGTTGATTTTGTGGCGGAATGGATGGATGCCCCGACGCTTGAAGTAGGCGAAGACCGGCCCACCTCACCGGGAAGCGAGGCGCCAGACGGCTGGGTCATGTATTTCGATGGCGCCTTCACGCACCAGGGCGCGGGGGCTGGAGGAGTACTCATCTCGCCCACTCAGGACAAGCTCTACTACGCCGTGCAGCTCTGCTTTCAGCAGGGTGAGAAGGTCTCCAACAACATCGCAGAATATGAAGGCCTCATAGCTGGCCTGAAGGCCGCGGCAGCTCTGGGGGTGAAGCGCCTTACCGTTAAGGGCGACTCGTAGCTCCTCGTCAACTTCTCCAACAAGGTATATGAGCCGAAGGACGAGCACATGGAGGCATACCTCACGGAGGTGCGCAAGATGGAGAAGCAGTTCCTGGGCCTGGAGTTGCAGCACGTGCCCCGGGGCACCAACAAGGAAGCTGACGGCATCGCCAAGAGGGCATCCAAACGGCAGCCCCAAGAGCCCGGCGTCTTTGAGGAACGGCTCTCCAAGCCATCAGCGACACCACCACTTCCGAGAATAGCTCAGCCTCGGGAGGAGCTCCCGCAGCTGCCTGCCACAGGAGCCCCGGCCTGTGGACCGACCTCAGGAGTGCGCCTACCCTTGGCGCTCGAGCCCCAAGAGGGATGCTGGACCAAGGAATTCAAGGAATACCTGATGCAAGGGGCGCTGCCGGAAAGGAGGGATGCGGAGTGTGTGGCCCGGAAAGCCACGAAATACTGCATCCGGGACGGTGAGTTGTACAGGAGGCGACCAAATGATGTTTCACTGCGTTGCATCTCCAGAGACCAGGGGAAGGAGTTGCTGTCTGACATACACGGAGGGGACTGCGGGCACCACTCGTCATCACGGACCCTCGTCGGCAAGGCATACCGCAGCGGATTCTACTGGCCCACGGCTCAGTTGGTGAAGTCCTGTGAAGCCTGCCAGTTTCACGCCAAGCAGATCCATCAGCCGGCTCAGGGCCTCCAGACCATCCCACTCACATGGCCGTTCGCGGTCTGGGGGCTGGATATCTTGGGCCCGTTTCCTTGAGCGCCCGGGGGCTACCGCTACCTCTACATTGCCATTGACAAGTTCACCAAGTGGGCGGAGGTGGAAGCCGTCCGCACCATCCCAGCTGGTTCGGCGGTCAAATTCATCAAGGGTCCCACGAGCCGCTTCGGGGTCCCCAACCGCATCATCACTGATAACGGCTCACAGTTCACCAGTAATTTCTTCAAAACATACTGTGCTAACCTTGGAACGCAGATCTGCTACGCTTCGGTGGCGCACCCCAGGAGCAATGGTCAGGCTGAACGCACCAACGCGGAGGTCCTGAGGGGCCTCAAGACCAGGACTTTCAAGAAGAAGCTGGAGGCCAGCGGCAGGGGCTGGTACGACGAGCACCAGTTCGTGTTGTGGTCCATCCGTACTACCGCCACCAAGACGACGGGCGAGACCCCGTTCTTCCTCGTCTACGGGGTAGGAGCAGTCCTCCCTCACAAGGTCAAGCATCACTCCGCATGGGTCCTGGCGTTTGATGAAATACAACAGGACACCACGTGGGGGATGGACCACCTGCTGGGGGAGGAATGCCGCCGCGAAGCCGCGCTACGGGCAGCAAGGTATCAGCAGGCGCTGCGGCGATATCACTGCCGCAACATCCGCTCCAGGATGCTCGAGGCGGGCGACCTCGTCCTGAGGCGGGTCCTATCCAGGGAGGGGCTGCACAAGCTCTCACCCATGTGGGAGGGCCCATTCAGGGTCGTCCATGTCTCCAGGCCTGGCGCCGCGTGCCTGGAAACACAGGACGGGGTGCCCATCCAGAACGCCTGGAACATCCAGCACCTCCGGAAGTTCTACCCATGAAGCAAGGCCCAGCGCCTGTGAAGAAAAGCCCAGTGCCTGTGAAGAAGGCCCGGTGCCTGTGAAGATCGCCGCCGGTGATACTCTCACGTAATAATGAGTGGGGCTGTACACGCCTTAGAGTCTCAGGAGTGCCGCCCTCGGGCCTCGGGGGCTCCCTCCCACGCCTAGTGGCAGCACTTAGCTCCGCACTGGTGAGAAGACTTGAAGACTAGACTAGGTGCCAGACACAGCTTTTCATTTGCTTTCTGTAGTTGGCTTGCCTTCTTTTAATTGAAGTTTGCTTCTCGTGTTCCCTGCTGATTTGGTTCCGTTGCCTTTCGCTGCTATTTCTGACTCCAGTTAACTTGTGTTCTCTCTCTTGCATACCTCGCGAGGGGGCTAGGCAGGTGCCCTCGCGAGCGCTTTTCCTTCTCTCTGCCTTCCGCCTGCTTTTTCACGAGGCACCCTCGCTCGAGCCCACAAGCTGGCGCATCTCTCCTAATCCGTGCGCCTCGGGTACCGTGATATGAAGCGCTGGGTCAAAGCTTGGGTGAACAATAAGCCTCCTAAGCTTCCTAGCTAGCTTCCTAAGCTTCCTAGCGAGCTTCCTAACGAATTTTTTGCAGTTTCTGCGCGACCGCTAAGTCAAGACGGGCACGAGGAAACAAGTGCCTCATGAAGAAGAGGCTACCCCGAACGCGCCAAGCTAAGTTATCTCCGCACAAAATAACGACACAGCACGGAAACAACAAACATAGCATAATGACTGAGGAAGCATAGTTCGATACACGCCCCTCCGGGCCCATACTGGTTTCATTTTTGATGCAGGAAGGAAAGGAAGAACGAAACAAAAGCGGCGCTTGCCCCTATGGCGGTCCTCGGGCGCAGGCCCTTGGCGACGTCCCGAGCTCAGCCAGATCCCTCCTCGCGCTACACGGAGGCGCGGCGATGAGACAACCCGCTACCACCTTCGAAGCGAGCGCGACGGCGGGGCGGCTGGTCATAGCCGCCGCTGCTGGAGCTGTCGCCGAGAGAAGAGCCACCGTAGCTGGACGAGGCGCGGCCGGTGCCTAGGGTGGGCTTGCCCTCGTCCTCGTCGCGGCCGTCGCCTATGCCGAGTACCTCCTCGCTGTCATTCACCTCGGGGCAGCACCCGGCGCGGTGACCATCCTCCCCAAACACGCTCACATAGAGAGTCGCGTCACCGTCATACTTGAAGTGGAGGGTGGACCACCTGCCCAGGCCGCGCGCGCGGGCAAACGTCTGCCAACCGCGGACCAGAGCTATGTTGCCCACGACGGAGACCTCGACCACAACCCAAGAAGCCCTGCTGCAGCAACCATCCACCTGCAGCCAGAGCCCACCTAGACCGGAGGCTGGCAGCTCGACGGTGAAGAAGCGCGGAAGTTGAAGCCAGTTGCCGGCCGGAACCTCCGACCAGACAACAAACTCCAGCAGCACCTCTGCCGAGTGGAAGCGCGGCCGGGGAGGCCGCGCAACCACGGCCGGGGAGGCCGCGCAACCACGGCACACCTCCCTTCGTCGATGGGGCTGCCGCGACCGGAGCGACCCCTGCCACGCAGAGCGGCGCCACCCCGGGAGTAGGGGGCCGCGGCGAGGGTTGCGGTGTGCTTACGGGGACGGCCGCGTCCACGCCTAGGCGCCGGAGAGCCGGGCCCCTCACGAGCGGTCTTTGCCCTTCTCCGCGACAGAGAACCTCTTCGACGGCGCCATTGCTACTAGCAGAGGAGCAAGGAGGAAGAAGCAAGTGGACTGCAAAGAGATGGGCGACGGGGGCTCTGCCCCCCTCCCCATTTATAGCGGGAGAAGGCCAAGCGGCGCCTCCCACAATCACAGGTAATGATGGTTTTCCCTTGCATGTCGCAAGGACTTGTCAAGTCGGGCAGTTGCCGAGGCAGCGTGGGGAAGAGGAGACGCCCACGTCCAATCAACCGCCACGCATCGAGCAAGGCCGCAGGCTTTTGGGGCCCGCGACGCTCCGCAGTCGGCCTTTGGCTTCGCCTCGAAGCCAAGCCCGAGCGCGCCTTGGGCCCGGGGGCTACTGTCGAACTTCTAGGAACGGGGGTCTCCAGACTTGCCTGCCTGTGGCCCACGGCGTGGCTCTGCGCGTGGGCCCGTATGGCCCATCTTCATCAACAAGGCGTTCAAGACCCTCGCGAGGGGCCAAGCCTCATGAAGCGGACGACACAAGACCTCCTCAGGAGCGGCCTCACCAAGTTGGCTCGCGAGCAACGGAGAGATCAAGGCGAGGCAGACCTCATGAGGTTCTCGTGACGTGAGCCATGACGATCAAGATCAGGCGGGCGCCAGCACACGCAGTATCCGTGTTTCTGTTGGAAATATGCCCTAGAGGCAATAATAAAATGGTTATTATTGTATTTCCTTGTTCATGATAATTGTCTATTGTTCATGCTATAATTGTATTAACTGGAAACCGTAATACATGTGTGAATACATAGACCACAACATGTCCCTAGTAAGCCTCTAGTTGACTAGCTCGTTGATCAATAGATGGTTATGGTTTCCTGACCATGGACATTGGATGTCATTGATAATGGGTTCACATCATTGGGAGAATGATGTGATGGACAAGACCCAATCCTAAGCATAGCACAAGATCGTGTAGTTCGTTTGCTAAGAGCTTTTCTAATGTCAAGTATCATTTCCTTAGGCCATGAGATTGTGCAACTCCCGGATACCGTAGGAATGCTTTGGGTGTACCAAACGTCACAACGTAACTGGGTGGCTATAAAGGTGCACTATAGGTATCTCCGAAAGTGTCTGTTGGGTTGGCATAAATCGAGACTGGGATTTGTCACTCCGTATGACGGAGAGGTATCTCTGGGCCCACTCGGTAATGCATCACCATAATGAGGTCAATGTGACTAAGGAGTTAGCCACGGGATCATGCGTTACGGAACGAGTAAAGAGACTTGCCGGTAACGAGATTGAACGAGGTATTGGGATACCGACAATCGAATCTCGGGCAAGTAACATACCGATGGACAAAGGGAATTGTATATGGGATTGATTGAATCCCCGACATCGTGGTTCATCCGATGAGATCATCATGGAACATGTGGGAGCCAACATGGGTATCCAGATCCCGCTGTTGGTTATTGGCCGGAGAACGTCTCAGTCATGTCTACATGGTTCCCGAACCCGTAGGGTCTACACACTTAAGGTTCGGTGACGCTAGAGTTGTTATGGGAAATAGTATGTGGTTACCGAAGGTTGTTCGGAGTCCCGGATGAGATCCTGGACATGACGAGGAACTCCGGAATGGTCCGGAGGTGAAGATCGATATATTGGATGAAGGGTATTGGAGTCCGGAATTGTTCTGGGAGTATCGGGTGACGACCAGCGTGACCGAAAGGTGTTTCGGAGGCCCCGGCAAGCATTGGGGGGCCTTATGGGCCAAGGGGAGGGGGCACACCAGCCCACTAAGGGGCTGTGCGCCCCTCCCAACCCCTCTCACGTAACTTGGAGAGGTGGGGGCGCCTCCCCTAGGGCAGCCATCCCTCCCGGCTTGGGGGCAAGTTTCCTAGGGGTGGGGGCGCCCAAACCCATCTAGGGTTTCCCCTGTGGCTGCCGCCCCTCCCCTAGGGAACCCTAGGGTGCCTCCTCCACCCCCCTTCCCCCTATATATAGTGAGGGAGAGAGAGGGCAGCCGACCCTCTTGCCTGGCGCAGCCCTCTCCTCCTCCAACTCCTCCTCCTCCTCCGTAGTGCTTAGCGAAGCTCTGCCGGAGAACCACGAGCTCCATCGCCACCACGCCGTCGTGCTGCTAGAGTTCCTCAACTTCTCCTCTCACCTCGCTGGATCAAGAAGGAGGAGACTTCCCCGGGCTGTACGTGTGTTGAACGCGGAGGCGCCGTCCATTCGACGCTAGATCGGATCTTCCGCGATTTGAATCGCCGCGAGTACGACTCCATCAACCGCGTTCTTGTAACGCTTCCTCTTAGCCATCTTCAAGGGTATGAAGATGCACTCCCTCTCTCTTGTTGCTAGCATCTCCTAGATTGATCTTGGTGACACGTAGGAAAATTTTGAATTATTGCTATGTTCCCCAACAGTTTCCCCTTTGGTGCTAAGGAAGCAAGCGCAGGCGCGGAGTACCGAGGCGTCAAGCAAAGGTTTCTATATCGGTGCAACGAGACCAACACCAGCAGGACGGCAAGACGGAGGTCACCATGGAGCCCAAGGCGGCGTCACCGCCACAGCCTTTTGCAGGCGAAGACCGCTTTTGTCAGGATAAGCTATACTAGCTGGCCCCTTTCAAAATTGGCCGTTGTTGGCTCCCTTCCCGCTCAATATTTGGGAAGAGGACCAGGGCCTCTATAAATTGGACTAGCCACCACAGTAGGAGGGGATCGATTCCATCTCCCATCCTCACACCCACAAGTTCACCGAGCACAAGAACACCTCAACCTCAGGAGGCTGTTCTTCCCCTTGTACTGTTCATCATCAGCCCGAGAGGTAATCCACCACCACCACACTGAAGTAGGGTATTACACCACAACGGTGGCCCGAACCAGTATAAATCTTGCGTCTTCTGTGTTGTCAGTTTGTTGAGTTCGTCCACGAGATCTCAGGAAGCTAGGGCGTGGATCGGTTGGGGGAAAGAACTTCGCGCGCACCCCAGAGTTTGAACCTTAAGGGTTTTTCCGGAACCCATGATCCGACAAAGGAGGAGCCGGACTCGGAGGCGATCCATGAGGGGGTAGGGGAGACTTCCCCTCCGTGTATGACATATCTCCTCCACGCCTTCCCCGATGATGACGACGTCGATGACCATCCGGTGACGGGGCCTCACCCCCCGCTGGGGTCACCACAAGGTCCAAGGCCACTCCCCCAAAGAAGTCGCCGGCTGGGGTCCCGACGAAGAGCACATCGACACTGATCTCCCGAGGAGGTGCCCCTGTTCTGACGCTGACAGATGCTGCCGCAGGGCCAGTTGCCACGCCTCATCTACTCCTGGGACTCGCACGCCGGCGCCCCAGGCCACGAAGCCTTTGGGCTTCGTGCTTCAGAAGAGGCCGAGGGATTACGCCGCCGTAGACCAGTAAGTGCTTTGTCCTAATTTTGTTCCTGCTTCTGCCGCTGCTTCCTGACGCTTCTCCTTTGCACCACCAGCCAACGCTGGCGATGAAGAAGAAGAGAGAGGGAGTGTCCGCAGCCCCTGGGACCCAGCAGCCTGCCACGGCCGCACCTCCCCCGGCGCGGAAAGGCGGCGATGGCGCTCGTGCTTCTCTGGCCCGGTCATACTCGCAAGGCCCGTAGGACCGTCCTCAGGAGAAAGAGACTTCCACAGCCAAGTCGGCTCCGGAGGCACCCACTCTCAGCTCGCCGGCCGAGGTCCCAAAGGCTCAGGAGCCCCCAGTTTCTTCTTCTGCTGCTACCAACTCACAGGCCCTGGCGATGAAGTTGTCTCCTCCTCCTTCCATCATGTCGCTGGCTCGTGATCCTTCTACTTCGCCTGATGCTCTAGAGGAGGCTTTTTCTGCGCTGACCCGGCTTCGGGACGACCTCCAAGGCCCCGACTGCCCCCTGGCATCGGGACGCCTGGAGCTGATTTCGGGGTGGCTGCGTTCAGACGCGTCCGTCAGGGCAGCGTGGAGCCAGGCCGTAGCAGCTTCCAAGGAAGGGGAGCAGGTCGCCGGCCTGGCCGCTGCCGCCCATGACGCCGCGCAGAAGGATGCCGCGGCCACCGAGGAACGCTGCCGGTGGGCGGAGGCCGAGATGGAGACCCTTTGCAACGAGCGCACCACCGAGGCTCGTGAGGGCGAGACATGGGAGGAGAAGATGAGTGCCCAAGAAGACGCGGTCGCCGTCCGTGACACCGAGCTGGATCAGTCGGCGAGGGCGCAGGTCACAGAATGCAGCCGCCTAGAGGAGCTGGAGAAGAAGGTGGAAGCGGAGAAGGTCCTGCTGGAGACCAAGGCAAAGGTTCTTGTCGAGGATCGTGCGGCCTTCAGATCTCTCGAGCAGAGGTCCCCTGAAGCACTGTAGGAGCTCTACGAGAAGGGCTTGGAGAAGCCGTTGGCGATTGATGACGAGGGCCCCTCCCTGCTGCTCCCTCATCTTGTCACGACGCTAGATCGGATCTTCCGCGATTTGAATCGCCGCGAGTATGACTCCATCAACCGCGTTCTTGTAACGCTTCCGCTTAGCCATCTTCAAGGGTATGAAGATGCACTCCCTCTCTCTCGTTGCTAGCATCTCCTAGATTGATCTTGGTGATACGTAGGAAAATTTTGAATTATTGCTACGTTCCCCAACAGTGGTATGAGAGCTAGGTCTATGCGTAGATTCTATGCACGAGTAGAACACAAAGTAGTTGTCGGCGATCATTTGTTCAATTTGCTTGCCGTTACTAGTCTTATCTTGATTCGGCGGCATTGTGGGATGAAGCGGCCCGGACCGACCTTACACGTACACTTACGTGAGACAGGTTCCACCGACTGACATGCACTTGATGCATAAGGTGGCTAGCGGGTGTCTGTCTCTTCCACTTTAGTCGGATCAGATTCGATGAAGAGGGGCCTTATGAAGGGTAAATAGCAATTGGCATATCACCGTTGTGGCTTTTGCGTAGGTAAGAAACGTTCTTGCTAGAAACCCATAGCAGCCACGTAAAACATGCAACAACAATTAGAGGACGTCTAACTTGTTTTTGGAGGGTATGCTATGTGATGTGATATGGACAAAAGGATGTGATGAATTATATATATGTGATGTATGAGATTGATCATTTTCTTTTAATAGGAATCACGACATGCATGTCGATGAGTATGACAACCGGCAGGAGCCATAGGAGTTGTCTTAATTTATTGTATGACCTGCGTGTCAATGAAAAACGCCATGTAATTACTTTACTTTATTGCTAACCGTTAGCCATAGTAGTAGAAGTAATAGTTGGCGAGACAACTTCATGAAGACACGATGATGGAGATCCTGATGATCGAGATCATGGTGTCATGCCGGTGACGAAAGTGATCATGCCGCGCCTCGAAGATGGAGATCAAAAGGCGAAAGATGATATTGGCCCTATCATGTCACTTTATGATTTGCATGTGATGTTTTTGATGTTTACATCTTATTTGCTTAGAACGACGGTAGCATAAATAAGTGATCCCTCACTAAAATTTCAAGAGATGTGTTCCCCCTAACTGTGCACCATTGCGAAGGTTCGTTGTTTCGAAGCACCACGTGATGATCGGGTGTGATAGATTCTAATGTGCGCATACAATGGGTGTAAGCCAGATTTACACATGCAAAACACTTTGGTTGACTTGACGAGCCTAGCATGTACAGACATGGCCTCGGAACACAAGAGACTGAAAGGTCGAACATGAGTCATATAGTAGATACGATCAACATGAAGATGTTCACCGATGATGACTAGTTCATCTGACGTGATGATCGGACACGGCCTAGTTGACTCGGATCATGTATCACTTAGATGACTAGAGGGATGTCTATCTAAGTGGGAGTTCATTACATAATCAGATGAACTTAATTATCATGAACATAGTCAAAAGGTCTTTGCAAATTATGTCATAGCTTACGCTTTGATTCTACTGTTTAAGATATGTTCATAGAGAAAATTTAGTTGAAAGTTGATAGTAGAAATTATGCGGAATGGGTCCGTAAACTGAGGATTATCCTCATTACTGCGCAGAAGGCTTATGTCCTTAATTCACCGCTCGGTCTGTGAACCTCGAGCGTCGTCTGTGGATGTTGCGAACATCTGACATACACATTTTGATGACTACGTGATAGTTCAGTGCGTAATGCTAACGGTTTAGAATTGATGCGCCAAAGACGTTTTTGAAACATCGCAGAACATATGAGATGTTCCAAAGACTGAAATTGGGATTTCAGACTAGTGCCCCACGTCAAGAGGTATGAGACCTCTGACAAGTTTCTTAAGCCTGCACACTAAGGGAGAAAAGCTCAATCGTTGAGCATGTACTCAGATTGTCTGAGTACTGCAATCGCTTGAATCGAGTGGGAGTTAATCTTCCAGATGAGTTAGTGATGGTTCTCCATAGTCACTGCCACCAAGCTATTAGAGCTTCATGATGAACTATAATATATCAGGGATAGACATGATGATCCTTGAGCAATTCGCGATGTTTGACACCGTGAAAGTAGAAATCAAGTAGGAGAATCAATTGTTGAAGGTTAGTAAAACCACTAGTTTCAAGAAGGGCAAGGGAAAGAAGGGATACTTCATGAAACGACAAATCAGTTGCTGCTCTAGTGTCGGGTGGTAGGTGCGACATATGCCAACGGGTGGCTAATCATTGTGGGAGCCAGTAAGACGTCGCCGGTGCCTCGAAACGGGATGAGGCGAAGACATGCACGCCGGTGGATCTTACCCAGGTTCGGGGCTCTCCGTGGAGATAACACCCCTAGTCCTGCTCTGCGGGGTCTCCGCATGATCACTAGATTAATACAAGTGGCTACAAGTGCTCCTTGAGCTGTCTGGCTAGAGGAAGAAGAAGGGCAAGGCTAGCTCTCCTTTTCTCTCTATGTGGTGTGTGAAACTCTATGAGATCCACCCTTTGCATGGGTGCCCTGGGGGGTTTATATAGGCCTACCTCCCAGGGGTACAACGGTAATCCGGCTGGGCGCAGGTCCCAGCCGTCAGTGTATATGCTCGCCGGCTTCTCCGCCGGTTATTGGGGCCCGCCGACTGGTGGGTCCCGCCGGCTGCCGGCGTCTTGGCCGGCAGGCCGGCCCCACCGCTTGGGGGCTTTGTCGGCGGCTGGTTACTGTTGCCTCACCTCTGATGACGAGGGCTTCATCGAGGTAAGCGTGGCTGCAGTGTCGCCGTCTAGCGAGCTCTCACTTTTGCCTTACCTCATCTTGTCTCCATAATGGGGCGCACGCTTCGAGGGAGGGAGGTAGCCGGCTATCGGGAGCCGGCCACATCCCTGGCCGACTAGAGGAGGCCGGGCCGTCTTCTGATGTCTCTCTGGCAAAGGGGCCCGCCGCCCACGGGCCGTACTGGCACCTGTCGTGGGTGACATCGGGGCCAACATGGCTACAGTGCCGCGCCGGACGGGGGACGGCTGGTCCGGACGGCGCCCTGTGGCCATACCCGTTCCGAGATTCTGGGGTAGTGGGCTGTACTGCAGCCACGCCCCATCCTATCGCTGTTACGTGGGTACAGTCTTAGTAGGTGCAGTCTCGGCCGACTTTCTTCATGGCCGGCTTGTGGGAGTCGGCTTTCTTCATGTTCGGCTTCTGGGAGTCGGTCCTCTTGGGGCCGGCTCCCTGGAGTCGGCTATCTCGTATCTTTCTTGGGGGAGGTTTCTGAGGCTGGGTCGCCTTCTGGGAGTCGGCCCTGGGGATAGTCGGCCGGGGGAAGGCGGCCCTATGCTTTGTATGCTTGAAGGCTTGAATGGCCTGGTAATTTCTCAAAGAGCCGGGGGGAGTCGGTTAGGTTACCCGTGGCCATTTACTCCAACAGTAGTCCCTGAAGCTGGTTGGGCTTCGAGGCCGAGTGGAGGTTGAGAAGCTCGGTCAGCTTCTTATCTTGATGAGCCAGCAGCTGGGAGCCGGCTTCGGTTGGACGCGCCGTCTTGGCGAAAGATTTTTTAAAGTCGGAAGGCGGGAGTCTGTTGGCGCGTGCGCCGGGCTGCGGGCCGGCCACTCGCCGCCTGCGAACCACGTGGTGTCCCCTGGCTGAAGAGAGCCTGCCAACCCACGCGCGTGACAAGATGTCGCCGCAGGCCAAGGGCCCAACACTCCTACGCCTAGGCCCAGGCGCGGATTCTTTGCGGCCCAAAGCCGTCCGCACGTCTTCCGGCGGCGGTTTCCGCACGCCGTTAGGGCGCAATAATCGCGGGTCGTGGGGGAGTGGGCGCAGTTAATCCCACGTTCCTTCCCACGCCTCGCCTCCTCGGCTTCGCCATGCGAGGCTATAAGTAGGGGGAGGAGGGGGAAGCGGCAGACGCTCGCACGCTCCTCTCCTCTCCGCCATCTTCTTCCTCCTGCTTTCCCTTGCAGCAGCGCCTCGCCGCCGCGCCGTCCCATCATTCTTCACTCCGCCCCACAGCTCTGTCACCACAGGGCCGTGCTTTCTCCGCCGCCGTACTCTTCCTCGCTAGCTTCTCGCCATCATGCAATATCGCGGGGATTGGGACGGCTCCCACGTCCATATGGACCACATCGAGTTCCTTCGCAAGACGCGGCGGTTGCCCGGCGCGGACCAGGTGCGGGTCCGCCTCGCGCCTGCGAGGGAGATCATGCCGGAGCCGGAGGAAGGCGAGCGGCTAGTCTTCCGCTCGCATTTCCTGCGTGGCATCGGCTTGCTGGCGAGCGCTTTCTTCCGCTCCTTCCTCGACTTCTATCAACTCCAGCCGCACCACCTCACTCCAAACACGGTGGTGCTATTGTCCGCCTTTGTCACATTGTGCGGAGGCTTCCTTGGCGTTCTCCCCACCCTCGAGCTCTGGGGGGAGTTCTTCCAATCTAAGCTGGGCACCCGCATGCAGGGCGTGCCTTCATCGCGATGCGGAGGCCGGCAGCCGACAACCCCTTCCCCGTGATCACGTTAATCCAGTCGGTGAAGCGCTGGTAGAAGTCCTATTTCTACATGAAGAACGTCGCCCCGCAAGGCGACTACATCAACCTGCCGGCTTATGTAGCCGGCCCGCTGGTTGGGAGGCGGCCCCACTGGTCCTATCGGGCTGCGTCGCTGACGCCGGCTGGAGCCGCGGCCGTCGCCCGACTGCGGGTGATGATCCAGTCAGAGGGCCTGACTGGGTCCGACTTGCTGGCCGCCTTCATCGTGCACCGGGTGCTTCCGCTTCAGAGCCGCCCTCACCTGATCTGTCAGATGAGCGGCCAGCTCGATCTGAGTCGGATGTGCACCAAGGACATGCCGCATGACGAGGTGGCCCACATGGTGAATTACCTAGTGAACTGCAACCTCTCCGCAGAGTGGCGGTTTGGCAAGGAGCCATATTCCCGTGCGCATCCTCCGCCCATGATATTTTTTCTTTTTCCTTTTCTTAGTTTTGTTGCCGAATTCCTTCTAGCTGTCTCTGACCAGTCGGCACACCTTGGCAGAGCCTTCTCCTTCGACCTGCAGCCGGGTCGTAGGCGGGGCGCCGATTCCTCCCCGACCGGGCGGAGCATGACCTGGAGGACCATGACTAGGGGGGCGGCCGCCATGGAGGACAACACCGAGGCGAGTGGCGGCGAAGCTGGCGGTGAGGCAGGCGGCTCCGGGCTTGGAGCCAGCTTCGACGACTGGCCGGACGACGAGGAGACGGAAATCGTCCCACGCCGCCAGCCGGCATCCGGCCACGGTGCTGGTTCCTCCGCCGCGCCGCCTGCTCGGGGCGGCGGGCCGAAGCGCCGTGCCGCATCGGGCTTGTTCGGCAGCCGGCCGAAGAAGCCCAAGGGCGGGGCGGCGGCGACCCGGCGGGATGAGGCGGCCGCGAAGGCGGCCCGCTTCCACAAGGTGGTGAAGCAGCCGCAGACGGTGTCGATGTAAGCGTATACTCCTTTGTATATTCTTTCTTCTTTTATTTGGTAGTTTCTGAATCCTTGTCCTTTCTCAAAAAATCAGGGCTCCGCTGTCGTTCGAGCGGGTTGCTGCCGCATCCGTCGTTGGGTCGCCGGGAGGATCCGGGAGCACCACCCGCCGCGTGGACCCCCGTGCCGAGCTTCAGGCGGCGACGGAGTGAAACGCGCGGGAGGCGCGGGAGGAGCGGGAGGCGGAGGAGTTGAGGGCGGCACAGGAGGAGGAGGCGGTGAAGGCGCGCGCCGACGCAGCGACCAAGGCCCAAGCGGGGGCTGCGGCCGTGGCGATGGCGGAGGTGGCCTTGCTCGTCACCCCTCTGCGCGTCGCCGCGCCTGAGGCCCCAGAGCCCCCGCCAGAGGAAGCCGGCGGCGACCATCCGAGATTGGAGAGGGAGGACGACGTCGTCGTCCCGGAGGGGGAGGCGGCACCGGCCCCGCCGACTGGGGCGACCCAAGGCGGCCGGCCTAACTTGCCGCCTGCGCAATCGGCCGGGGGCAAGCTGGCCGCGAAGACGGATCTGGTGGTCCAGTCGCCCTCACGCCAGCGCACGGGGAAGGCCGCATCGGAGCCGCAGAAGGCTGTGGGCCCCAGCTCATCGGCCCAGGACATGGAGGCGGCCAGCGCTAGCTCGGGGTGGACGCCGGGTGGAGGGACGGCTGTGGTGAACGTGGCAGCGCAGGACGTCCGAACCGACTTTAGTCCCAGGCTGCGGCTTTGAGGAAATATAATGACGAGTTCCTTGCGACGCGGGCGGCCATTCGGGTTAGTCTTCTTATTTTTGCTTTTTTGATCTTGGTTTCTTCCGTCGAGGCGCGTCAGCGCACCCACTGGGTGTAGTCCCCGAGTTCCGAGTCGGCTGTTGAGCAGGCGGCTTGGAACTTCTTAGCGGGCTTTGTTTTGCTATCTTGTTCTCACTCGCTCCTCCGCCTGACTTGCAGGACTACCACAACCTCCGCGCGGCTGCCTTCAACTCCCAGGCTCGGGAGCTGACCCTGAAGAATGCTAACCTATCTGAGAGCCGGGGTAAGTGCTTCGTCTTTTATCTCACGTGGGGGCGCGTCAGCGCATCCACTTGGTGTAGTCCCCGAGATTCGGGCCGACTGCTGAGCAGTCGGGTCGGATCTTCCTTGACGACTCCTTCCTTACTGCTTCTTTCTTTTCTGCCATCCCTGCAGCGGCCAACGCCGGCCTGAGGGAACAGCTGGGCGGGGCTCAGGCCGCCCTCCGCGCTAAGGAGGCCAAGTTTGCCGCCTTGGCACAGGAGCGTGACCGCGTGGCCAAGAGGTTGGCCGACCAGGAGAAGAGCCACAAGGCGGCCCTGAAGGCGGTGCAGGACAGTGAGGCCGCCCTCCAAGCCGAGTATGAGGCGGAGGCGGCCAGCTGGGCCGAAGCGAAGCAGACGCTGATCAATGGCTATGGCCAGATCGAAGACTTGGTTGACGGTAGGCCGCCTTCCTCTTCGTCCTTGCTTGCCGCTTGCCGTTTTAGCTCATTTTCTGACTTGGTGTTTTTCTCCTCTTTCTCTTTCTTCCTTGCGTAGAGTACTTCCCTGGCTACTCAACCACCGCCAACCAGGTCGTCGAGGCCCACCGCGAGGCACGAAGGCAGGCTGGCGCCGAGATCGCGCCAAACGCTCGCCGGTCGCTGGAGGAGCAGCTCTTGGCGATTCAGGCCCGCCTCCAGCCGGCTCATCACACGCTCCACCGGCTTCAGCTTGCTGGGGCGCAGGTGTTGGCCGCTCTCTGTCCTGGTGATGCGATTCCCCGCACTCCCAGTGGGACTGCCGACGGGCTGGAGGTGGCGGTCGGCCGCTTCGAGGCCTGGAAGGCTTCTGCGGCTCGGTCCGGCGCCAGGCGGGCGCTGGAGTCCGCCAAGGTCTGGTATCCCGAGCTGAGTCTGGACCAGCTGGCCACCTGGCGGCAGGAGGCCGACACAGAGCTAGAGCCGGCGCGGCCAGCTATCATCCAGCGGGTTTCAGCGATTGCCGACTACACCGACACCAGCGCCTTCGCTCCTGAGGTGGACGACAACGGCGTTGCCCAGCCGGAGGAGTGGTTCGGGCTGAACCCGGCATACGGGGAGGACTCGGCGGAGGAGATCGACTCCAGCGACAAGGGCGAGGAGGAGGAGGGTGAAGACGCCGCGCCAGATGGTGGAGCGGCCGGTCAGCCTCAGCTTGACCGTGCCTCCAGCAACAAGGCACATGTGGGTGCGCCGCCTGCAGCCGGCGATGATCAAGCCGAGACCCGCCAGCCGGCCACTCCTCCAGCCGGCGGCGCCGTCTCCCCCGACCAGCCCGGCTCCCCTGCTGCGCCCTTAGTCTAGTCTGCTGCCTCTACTTTCCTGTTTCACCATTCTCGGAACAGTGTTTTGTTAAGTTTGCACAATTCCACCCACTAGGGGTGTATTAAAACTATATTGACTGCCGGCCTGTCTGGGGCCTTATGTGTAAATATAATTATGCATGCGTTTGGCTTTCCCTTGTTCTTTGCTTTTCATCCTTCTACTGTTTCCTTTGCCGCCCTCCCAGCCGGACAGCTGCTCTGCAATCTGTGGCTGGGGGAGTGCTTGGGAGGGCAAGTACTCTAGCTTTGTTGGATTATAGCGAAGTGATTGGGAGGCCGGCCAGCCGGCTGTTTTGACAGTCGGCAGGCATGGTTGGAGGCCATCTTTGCGTTATATAAGTTCATTAGTCCTTAGCCGTTTTTCGTGTGGGCATCCTTTCTGCCTTTGGCTCTTGCCAGTCGGACAGTCGGTTCTTCGAGTTGCGAATTTCAACAAGAGAGGGCTCGGGTGCTGGCACACTACTTGTCTGACTTCAGGTAGAACTTTTAATATAACTGAAGGCGGCCAGTCCCCGGGCCGGCTAGTCGGACCTGGTGCCAGACAGAAAATCAAATGTAATAATACATTCATGAGTATGACGCTCATCATTCATAGATAGAGGAGGGCAGTCCCCGAGTGCTCCTCGGGGGGCCCATTTGTCTCATATTTAATAAAACGGTAGCATGGTACATACTGCTTTCAACTGTAAAATCTTCTCAGGAGGTTTGCGTTCCATGGTCGCTCCGACTCCTTGCCGGAATCATCCCTCTTGCGTGCTCTTGGTTTTTGTGCGTCGATCAGGTAGTAGGAGTCGTTGCCTAGTGCCTTGCTGATGACGAAGGGGCCTTCCCAAGGGGCCGAGAGCTTGTGCTGGCCGGCTGTTCGCTGGATCAGCCGAAGCACAAGGTCGCCCTCTTAGAAAGATCTTGGCTTGACCTTTTGGTTGTGGTAACGGCGCAAACCCTGCTGGTAGATGGCGGACCGGCTGAGTGCTAACAGCCGGCCTTCTTCCAGTAGGTCGACGCCGTCTTCTCGCGCTTCCTTGGCCTCCGCCTCCGTGTACATGGTGACCCGAGGCGAGTCGAACTCGATGTTAGTTGGGATGACAGCCTCGGCACCATATACAAGGAAGAACGGAGTGAAGCCGGTTGACTAGTTTAGGGTAGTACGCAGACTCCAGAGGACAGCCGGCAGCTCATCGAGCCAGTAGCCGGCCGATCGCTCTAGTGGTACGACCAGTCGGGGCTTGATGCCGGAGAGGATCAGTCCATTTGCTCGATCAACCTGGCCGTTTGACTGCGGGTGGGCAACGGACGCTAAGTCCAGTCGGATGCCCCGTGTCGCGCAGAAACGTGCCAGTGCTCCTTTGGCGAAGTTGGTGCCGTTGTCGGTGATGATGCTGTGCGGCACGCCATACCGAGTAGTGATGTCGGCAATGAATGTCACGGCAGTCGGCCCGTTCAGCTTCTTGATCGGCTTCGCTTCGATCCACTTGGTAAATTTGTCCACGGCGACAAGCAGATGTGTCAAGCCGCCGCGGGCTGTCTTGAATGGGCCCACCATGTCGAGCCCCCGGACAGCAAAGGGCCAGGTGAGGGGGATGGTCTTGAGTGCAGAAGCCGGTAGGTGTTGCTTGGAACTGAAGACTTGGCATCCTTTGCAGCTTTTGACTATCTCTTTGGCATCTTCCAAAGCAGTCGGCCAAAAGAAACCATGGCGGAAGGCTTTGGCCACAAGTGATCTTGAGGCTGCG
The DNA here is from genome assembly GCF_018294505.1 of Triticum aestivum. Taxonomy (NCBI): domain Eukaryota; kingdom Viridiplantae; phylum Streptophyta; class Magnoliopsida; order Poales; family Poaceae; genus Triticum; species Triticum aestivum. The sequence goes on along the minus strand of NC_057796.1, from coordinate 327,359,809 downwards.
TGGTGGCCGCATTAGCCTTGGTGGATATCCTTGAGGATTGCCACACCTTTCTCTGGCTCGACGCAGTGCTGGAAGACTCCAGTGACGCTGCGCTTGACAAGTTCTCTGTTTATTATTGCATATGCTGCGGCTCGGCGTTGCACTAGTCTTGCCGAGATCTCATCAGTCGGCAGCTCTCTGTTGACTAGGAAGTTGAGGATGGGCTGGGCCCATGATGGAGCGGTGACTTCTTCTACTGTTAGTACGGCCATTGTGACTCGGGTGGGTGGGTGGGGTGGTGGGGAGCTGGAGTCGGCCACCGCTTTTTGTGTCGCTACAGCCCCCGGGCCGACTGCTGCAGTCCCCGGGCCGGGTTCAGGAGTCCTCGAGCCGGGTGCGACTACGGCAGTCCCGGGGTCGCTTGTCGAAGTCCTCGAGCCGCCTGCTGGGTTCCTCCAGTCGGTTCCGGCTGCATCAAGGGCGG